>NC_142463.1:91371175-91522691 GCF_049115385.1 Moschus berezovskii | reverse complement strand
AGGGAGAGACGAAGGAGCTACTATCAGGAGAGGAAACCTGTGGAATGAGCAGAGGGGTTGTAGAGGAAAATGTCCAGAAAATGTTGGCCTAGGAAATGCAATGCAACCCCCTTTGTCTCCCCATCAAATCTTTGGGGAAAACCATACTGCTTATCACTGTTTTTGGAAGTACTTATGGTATGTGTGTAGGGGGTGCAGGGGGTGTGTGTTAGCCTCATGTAGGGGCCACAGATGAGTAGGGTGGTCAGAGCAGGTCAGTCCAGGGTCACGGAAGTTTCCCCATGAGGCTGTCAGCTTGTCCTGTCCCCTGCCATAGCCTTGTTCCCTGCTCAGCTTCCACTCTCCTTCTGCCCAGGACTTGAGAAGTCACCTACCTGTGACCTCACCCCTTGGGACAGCATCTTACACACCCGTCTAGAGATTTCAAGGTGAGATGAGACCTGGGAAGAACCCAGAAAGAGGTTCTGAGGCACCTACAGGTACAGATTTTAAAAGAGGGGTAGTTGCGTGCCGCAGAGACGAACGAGGAGGAAGACGGCCGGGCACTCCTGGACTTGGCTTTGCTGATTTCTCATCAGCTTTGAAGGTGGGGAGGGAGGAAAGAGGATTTTCTCCACCCTCCTTTTTTCAATAAGCACTAGAACCACTCAGAGTTTCAGTGTAATCATTATTGACTCCATCTGCCAGCAGTGGGGGGAGAGAAAGGAGCATCGCCCAGGCCAGGGCCTTAGCTCTCCATCCTCTCAGAGGCCCTGGCCCACAACCGTCTCCCTGCTGCCCTCTTCCTAAACCTGGACTCCCTCTTCCTGGGGTAGAGATAGGAGTGGGAGTCAGGCTCCAGAGCCAGGCCCTAGGGGCAGCAAGTTGGAGGGATGCCCAGGTCCTGTTTGTCTCGTTTCTGCCTTGGTTGGAGGCCAGATAGGGGACTAGTGGGGATGGGGCACTTGAAGAAAACCCCAGAGCCGAGAGTGTCAAACAATGTCTGCAAAGGGAAACCACAGTTTTAATTTTTCCCCAAATTAGGGGGTTTCTTTGTACTTTAATGTCTATTCTTAGCTCCATGAAATTATTTAAAGTTTTGGACAAAATGTAGAAATGAGTTAAGACTCTGTAGAAACTGGGGGACCTCTAACTTGACAAAGTGCAGAGAGCTGCCTTGCCTGGGGTCATCCTCTTGTGAGCACGGCCCCAGCCAGTGACTGATGGAGTCCAGGCAGAAAAGTCCAGGCTTTTCAGCCCAGCTGCAGGAGGTCTTATCCACATGGCTTGTTGTGGGGTCAAGCAAAGAGAGCATAAGTGCGTTGTGAGGATTGACCTCCCTCCGCCACCCCCTCCTGCTTGCTCCCCCACCTGCCCCACTGCTGTCGGTTCCAAGGGCCCTCTTCATCACACAATCTGCACGCTGAATTCCAGAGAACCTGTGTGTGTGTGTGTTCAGTCTCTCAATCATGTCCAACTCTTTTGTGACCCCATGGACTCTAGCCTGCCAGGCTCCTCTGTCCATGGGATTTTCCAGGCAAGAATACTGGCATAGGTCGCTATTTCCTCCTCCAGGGCATCTTCCCCACCCAGGGAGCGAACCTACATCTCTTGTGTCTCCTGCATTGGAAGGGGGGTTCTTTACCACTGAACCACCTGGGAAGCCCCCAGAGAATCTAAGCAGCCACATAAGATCATCAGAATTGGTAATAAGTGGAAGAAAGGAAATAAACAAGGCTGTGTACTAGAGTGACTGCAGGCAGGACAGAGTAGGGCTGGAGGTCTTCTGTAAGATGGCTGGGGCATGTGGGCTGACACAGGGATGGAATGGCCTTTGAGAAAAGCAGGAGCAAAAGCTTCCAGGCAGAGGAGACAGAGACTCCAGGGTATCGGGTGCACACCCAGTGTTCCCCCATGGGAGAGTGTAGATGGAGGTGGAGGTGGTGGTTGCAGAGGGCTCCCCAGCACAGGGGACCTGTGAGCAGAGGCTTGAGGTGAATAGGTTATTTTGGGGCATAAAAGGAGGGAAACATCCTAGTCTGAGGCAGTATAGACATAAACAACAATATGCAGGTGAGAGAAAAGAATCCACTGTGACTGGCAGGTGAGACGGATCATCGGGAGCACGGGAAAATGGGGCTGGAAAGCCTGGGAGCCAGAGTTCTGCTCCCTGTGTGTGTGTGTGTGTCTGGGGACGTGTTCTGAGAAGGAAACAGACAGCCCTGTTGAGCTGGGATTGAGCGAGGAGAGACTGGAGTCTGGGAGACCAGTTGGAGGGCCCAGCAGGAGTTTTGGTAAGATCTAGTGACAGCTCGACTAGGACAATGGAGCGGTGTGTGGAAAAGGAAATAGATTTGAACACTGTTTTGCAGGACTCGGCTAGAAGGTGGCCAAATGGGGCTGAGGGGAGAAGTAGAAAAGGTTCATCCGTTTTTCTGGTTTGAGCAGTGGATTACCTGATGGTTGCCAAGGCTAGAGGTCATTGGAGGGAAGGAAGCGATGCTAAGGGGGAAACTCTGAGCAGAAGAGGTTGTGGAGAAGGAAATGGCAACCCACTCCAGCATTCCCACCTGGAAAATCCCATGGACAGAGAAGCCTGGTGGGCTACAATTCGTGGAGTTGCAAAAAGTCAGACACAACTGAGCGACTGACCCCAGCACACCAAGCAGAGGGAGGGCTAGAGATGAGACCAGTGCTCCTTCATCTCAAAGACACATGAGGCCATGAAGGGAGGCGGGGTTCCCAGGGGAGTTGAGAAAAGACCACACAGACCTAGGGCAGCTAGCAGAGGAACCAGCCAAGAAAGCCTGATGCAGGGTGGTCAGCAGTTCCATGGGGAAGCCAAGGGAAAGCCTGGAGAGGAGGCAGGAACAGTCAGACAAAACTGCTGCAGAGAGGCAAGTAGCATCAAAATAGGAAAGAAAGAGTGCCGGCCACAGCAAATAAGAGGCCAGTGGCAACTTCATTGTCAGTAGTGACCAAACAGTGGGCCGGGGCAGGGGGAGGCAGATTGCAAAAGATTGAGAGTTGGATGGAAGGTGAAAAGTAGACATAATAAGATAAATTACTCTTCTGATTGAACATTTATTGAGCAATTGCAAAGTGCCAGAGAATGTGTTATGTCATTTTTACACACATAAATTAACCCATCCTCACAATAAGCCTTCAAAGTGAATGAGATGTTCATGATCACTATTTTCCCAACTTGAGGAGACAAGCTCAGAGAGGTTACAAAACTTGCTAAATGTCACTAGCTCTTCATGATTGAAGCCCATTTCCTGACTCTGAGTCTTGTGCTCTTGTCACTATACCAAACTGCTGCTGCTGCTAAGTCACTTCAGTCGTGTCCGACTCTGTGTGACCCCATAGACAGAAGCCCACCAGGCTCCCCCGTCCCTGGGATTCTCCAGGCAAGAACACTGGAGTGGGTTGCCATTTCCTTCTCCTACCTTCCCTTTAAAACAAAAGGAAAGGAAGGAGATGATTTTGTGGCTTGGGAGGAAAGCAGGGTCAAAAAACGGTGTTTTGACTTTTAGGGTGGAAGGTATTTAATAAGCAAATAGGCTTTGGAGGGAGGAGCCAGAGGTATAGTGACAAAAGAGCCTGTGCACATGCTCAGTTGTGTCTGACTCTGTGACTCCGTGGGCTTTGTAGCCCACCAGTCTTCTCTGTGCATGGGATTCTCCAGGCAGGAGTACTGGAGTGGGTTGCCATTTCCTTCTCCAGGGGATCTTCCCGACCCAGGGGTTGAACCCATGTCTCTTAGTATCTCCTGCATTGGCAAGTGGATTCTTTACCACCTGGGAAGCCCTGATGAAAGAGCAAGAAACACTTATTATTACTATTATTATTACTACTACTATTACTATTATTACTACTATTGCTTTTATTATTACTATTACAGAGGCAGGAAGGAGTGGAATCCAGTGTGTGGAAATAAGCCTGAAAAAGAGGCCCATCATTAACTGGACTGGAGAGCAGGGGGAATGTGAACATAATAGACAGATGTGCATGGAAGGCCAAGGGTTGAAGTCAGGGGAAGTTTGACTTGGATAGTCTCAACTTCCTTTGAGAGGCAGGAGGTGAGGTCTCTTGCTGAGTCCTGGTTAACAAATGTGCTTGCTCAGGACAGACATCTCTTCAGAGTAGCTTAAGTACAAGGGGGGATTTATTGGGAGGCAAGTTAGTGTCTCCCAGGTAAATAGGCCAGGGAAGACAGCTGGGCCTCATGGGAGGCTCTCACCGTCTCTCCAGGGCCGCATGGAGTCCTATCTCTACTTCTTACTGTGCGTCTGCCTCTCTCGGGCTCTCTCTGCTGCTCCACAACGGTTTAGCCCTGGAGTCAAATGTGGACTCATCAGAGTCTCTGTGTCCTAGCTCCTAATTTTCAGGAGGTGGAATCTAATTGGTTCTCAACTTGAGACAGGTATCCTCAGGCCTATCAGAGGCAGATAGGGTTTAGGGTCTCCTGAATTTAGGAAGGCGGCTGGGCTCAAAGTGGTGGAGGATGAATGCAGTAATAAAGGGTCCTGAGCTAGAAAAGGATTGTCAAAGGAGAAAAGGGTGTTGAAGATGAGGTCTGAAGCTCCTCATCATGCCACATGCTCCCATCAGAGTTCTGCCAAGTGAGCCCTCGGAGCCAACTGAGGGTAGAAAACCGTAACTGATAACAGAGCTTGTCAGCAGAGATGTGAGGTTTTTTGCTAGTAACTTTCAGAAGATTGGGAGCAAAATCAGGAAAATCTTGATGTTTCATTGTCTCACAGTGGGAGAGGATGAGGGAGGGGATGGACAGGAAAGGTAAGATGGCCAGGAACTTGGGGCTGGTGATATGGGAATGGCCTTACCAGGGCTGGCAAGGGGCTTGCTATGGTGGGAGATGGGTAGGTTGGGGAAATAGGAAACAGTCAACAGCCAACATCAGGGAGAGGGTCAAAAGCAGGTCCAGGAGCACAGGAGGTGGGAGGGAAGTCAGCGGGGGGCCCTGCTCACCGTCAGGGCCGGGGACCTCCCGGTCTTCACTCTCTGTGTCTGTTCTGTACTCTGGACCAAGCCGGCGTGTTGCACTCTCCTCCCCGCCTTTGAGTAGCGTTACTGATATACAGCTTGGACCCAACAAAGGATTCCTCCAGGCCCTGGGAGCTATGTAGTGCAAGGAGAGAGGAACAAGATCATGATCACTTTGCAGTGCCCTCAGCGGCCCAGAGACAATCCATCACCCAGAGAAACAGCATCTTCCCTGCCCTCCTCCCATCAAGGGCAGTGGATCCAGCTTCCTGAGTGATGTCCTTATGCGCCCACAGAAGACCAGCTCCAGGACCCTCACTTTCTCCATCTGGCTGACACCAACCACCTGACTGTGTCCTTCAGAACATGGGAGGCTGATGAATAGAATGTTCCCCTGTTGAGGGAAAGTCAAAAGCATGGAGGAGGCTGCAGAGCATGGAGCAGGGGCAGCTCAGAGTGGCTCCCTGAGGGAGAGGCCTGCTCTGGGCTCCTGCCTCATCCTCTTAGCTCCTGTGGGAAGCAGACCCATCCACAGCAGGAGGAGGACTTTAGAACTGACGGGAAGGGCAAACACAGCTAGCTCTGGATGCTCATTCTCCAAAGATTTTGGAGGCAGAGGAAGGTCTAGACTCTCCTCTAATAGATCCTAAGCTCCCTGAGCCCAGGGTCTGACATGTGCACCTCTATACCTTGGCAGCAAATCGGCAACTGCCCATGCATGCTTACTGTTCATGGGGAGCAAATGAAGAAAGCACAGCCTCTTGAGCAATGATGCTCTTAGTAGCAGATGTGCCCTGGAAGAGGAGGACCCTCTGAGTTCTCTCTCCATCTTCTGCTTTCAGGCTGAGGACTCTCATCCTGTGCTGGAGACCTGCTTTAGAGGAAAAGGGTCTGTTCTGTAGGCTAGGGCTGTGTGCCTAGGGCTCCCAAGCGAAAGACCCTGTCACCGGTCCAGAGTACTCGACCCAAAGGACACCCTCTTGGAAGGAGTATCTACAGGGAAATTGTCTTTTCTTAGGGTTAAGTGAGGAACAATAGCCTAAGTCCAACTGGGAGACTATTTTGAGAAGGTTGTCCCTAACTAGGTCAAGGTTCTAGTGTTTGCTATTGATTCATTCATTGTTCATTCATTCATTTAAAAATTTTATTGAGCATCTTCTATGTGCCAAGCACTGTTCAGTGCATCAGGAAAACAATGAATAAGACACAAAGGGCTCTCCTCTCTTCAAGGAGCTTTCAGTAAAGTCTTGAGAATTGCTTGGATGCAAAATTAGAAACTCACTCAAAACAAGATAAAATAATAAAAGCAGAATTTGTTGGAATGATTTAGGGGTAACTCATGCCGGTTAAGGAGAAGGAAATGGCAACCCACTCCAGTGTTCTTGCCTGGAGAATCCCAGGGACGGCGGAGTCTGGTGGGCTGCCGTCTATGGGGTCGCACCGAGTCATACACGACTGAAGCGACTTAGCAGCAGCAGCAGCATGCCCGTTAAGACAAGAAGTACAACCGAGACTCAGGAAAGGTACTGGGACCTGTAGAATCAACCCTCAGGTTGCTCTGGAGGCTTTTGGGATGGCTGAGGTCTCCACTCTGCAGCCAGGCACACTGCTTCAGCACTGCCATAGCAGAAAACAGTTGCTACAGTTCTGCCCTTGCAGGATCCTCCATTTTCAGAACCCAAAACTAATCCCTTCTGTTTCAGTCCTAATATTTGGCCTCTTGGGTTCATATGCCCACCTCTAGCCCAATCAACTGTGGCCAGGGAGGCAAAGGACTGGTTGTTCCAAAGGGCAGATGGGGTGGGTATGAATAAAGGATGGGGGGTCATCTCCCCACTAGACCTCTAATTTAATCTATGAGAGTGGTGGGAGTGACTTTGCTCAGACCTGCTCACTCTCCCTGACGCATCAGAGTAGAAGGCTAGGACCACCTACATCAGGTAAAGACACTGAGACAGATGCCCCACCAAGGCAAAATGAAGCCTCTTTCTCCTGCCTTTCAGCCTGGGGAATTGTTCCATAATTAAGGGGAAAAAATGATGAGGGCGTCCTCATACTTCATCCTTATTGCAATTGAATTAGCAGCGTAACACATCATGTTTTATTATAACTTTATAATAATTACAGTTATTACTGAATTCACATACATAGAAAAAGCAGAAATATCATCCCTGTTTTAATTCGTGAGGCATTTCAGTAGGATTTATTGTGCAATAAGTGAATTACAACCACTTGGCATGAAGCAAAAGTTTTTCCAAACATAGGACTCTATTAGCTATTATGAAATTCAAATAGCACATTTCACATAAGACCAGCCAGTCTGCCCTCAATTACTGTCTCCTCCAGGCAGTCTGCCCTGATTCAGAGGTTGTATTTAGAACTTCTTTCAAGCTGAGCTAAAACCCACACCCCCCTAGCATGTCTCAAAGGCTGCAAATGTCAGCCTGAAAGTTGAGATAAACCTTTTCCATTTGCACCGGGCTTTACAGTTTTCCAAACATGATCACAGATATGACCTTTCTGCTTGAAAGGTCAAACAGAAAATTCTTTTGAATATAGAGATATATGGGCATCAGGGTCATCAATAGACTGCCCTTAGTGGCTTTTTTTTTTTTTTTTGCGAGAGGGAGAGGACAGATTGATGTAATGCCAAAAGCCCAGGCTATTTTTAAGAAATGAATAAGCCCTTGGCAATGACCACATGCAGTCAAGAGAAGCCTGTGGGCACCTGCTGGTTAAAGCTCTAGAAATGAGTGGCAAGGGAGGGCAGAGGTAAAGTTGGGTGGTGGAGGGGATGGTAGTGAGGAGCCTAACATTTGTTCAGAGGAAAGAAGACATAGGAGAACTGAGATAACTATCAAACATCAGAAGGGCTCTTTTGCATGGGTAGAAACGGATTAGTTCTCTGGGTTCAGGAAGAAGGACCAGAGTGGCCAGAGCAGGGATCTAAAAGGAACAGACTGGGGGCAAGATTTTTTTTTTTTTTGCTTCAAGGTACAGCTTTTTGGTGGGGAGGCTAGTCCAGCAACCAACAGGGCAGCCTCAGTAGTGATGAACTTCCTGAAGTTGGGGAGGCTGGTTCATTAGTTTACTCAACTCGTACTTATCTAATACTCATTATGCGAAGCCAGTAAGGACAACACAGCCTTCTGGGAGCTCACGGTCAAGCGGGGATGTCAGATGATAAACAAGCAACAACAAAAAGCACAGTGATGAGTTGTGAAATGGGTTCCAGAGGAAGGAAAGGAAGGGAGGACAGAAGGAGGGACTTAGATACTGAGTGTTCACCAAGTGCTGGGTGGCTTCAGACATCTCAGTCTACCCTTGGGATCTGAAGGTAGATGATACTTTCCTCCATTTTTATAGATGAAGAAACCAAGGTTCAGTGCGTTATCCAAGGTCATGAGGTCAGCACACACCTGAACACCTGCTGTGTAAGTGACCCCACCTGGAGTGGGGCCCAGTTGGGCAGATGGAAGTAGATGGAGATGGTGCAGGGTGGCGAAGGACATACCCCTGCTGGGTGGTGTTCAACCCACCTGGCCACTGAAGTTCTATTGGTCCCAAGATCCTGCATGTGCGTGTGTGTGTGTGTGTGTGTGTGTGTGTGTGCGCGCGCGCGCCTGGGTTAGCTCAATGGCTCATGGACTTGGGATCCCAACCACAGGAGAACTTGAAGGTACAGAAGGTTGATCGTTTATCCAAAGATTGATTGCTTATTCCTTCTTCAATGCCTTTGAGGAGCTTGTGTATTAGCACCTCTAGTGATGGGGTCCACTCCTCTACAGAAGCTGCCCATCCCTGAGCAGCTCTAACAGGAGGAAGTCCTTTCTTACATTAGAACCAACTCTCTCTCACCTTAGAACACACCCATCATGCTGGGACTCTCTCCCATATGGCCCCCTTTCCAAAGCCCTTCAAAAGCACAAAAAAAAAAGGTCTCTAAATCCAAAAGAATGATGGGACTTTGCTGGTGCAATTTCAGGCCTAAGAAGTCCCTTTCTGGCTTACTACTCCTCAAAGATGGAGAAACTGGAGAACCGCTCACATTACTCCACTGTTCTGCTGAATGGGGTCAGGAGCTGTCCCTTCTCTTCAGAGCCCAGTGAACCAGCCAGGCCCAGCAGGAAGAATTGTCCCAGGCTTGTCTGGGTCCCCACAGAACCTGTTCCCCTTGCCAACATGTGAGCTGGCTGTTAGGATTCACCATTCTGTCTGGAAGACCCTTCGGATCACAGCCCATTCATCACCAGCCTCTGGGTAATCAGCAAGTGACTGATGGAAGGGGTTCCCCCTTTCACTATGTGTGTGGTGCTGGAGAGTGATAAATACCCCCTCCAACTCTTAACCCAGCTGCACTGCTAAACCTGCTCCTTCTATAAATCCCTCTGTCCAACAAGGGAAATGGGCCACACGCAACCTTGGGGCATCTGTTGTCTCCCACACGTGACCCTGTCCAGGGCCCTGCGATCAGAATGAAGTGGGAGGAGCACAAGTTTAGGGTTCGGAGATCTGGCTTCTCTTTTTTTTCTCTCTCACCAAATGGCTGTGAGATTTGGGGCAAGTCTCTGCCCTCTCCGTCCCTCAGGTCTTTCATCTTTCAAGCGAGGGTCTGGATCACTAAATGATCCCTGGGATGCTTTCCAAGCTCTAACATTTGATGATTCAAGGTGTATCCCAAGACGATGCATAGATCAGACTGAAGCTCCAGGCCTGTGTTGCAAAACCAGGATATCACTCACACATTGGGAGAAGCCCAGACGTGATGACCTCCTGGCTTCTTTCAGTTCCAGAATTCTGTAAGTCGCTCCCCCAGAGCACTGAAAACTACCAGAAGGCCTGGTCCCTGGGCAGAGAGCTGGGTTTCACTCCACTTGTCTGCAGCACTCAATCCCACAGCGCCAACTTTGCTGGAGGGACAGGTACATGTAACGACAGTAGATAGTATTGCTGGGATGCTGGGGCCTTGTGGATGGGGGTTAAGACGGTGGTGGTAGAGTCAAGGTGCTTAGAAATGAGTGACGGATAATATTAGCAGTAATCACTAAATACTTATGGCACATGTGACAATACTTTCTAAAAACCCTTCATCGACAGTTCTTTACTTATAGAGAGCCCAGGAAAGATCTTCGGGATGCTGGCATTGTTTGTTTCTTACTTTGGATGTTGTTTGCGGAAGTAGGTTCAATGTATGAAAATTTATTCAACTGAGTACTTAGGACAGGAGACTTTTCTCTCTATATATATTCAACAACATTTTTTTTAATGTTACTTTATTTAATCCTCACAGTAACATACAATACAGATGCTGCTGTCCTTATTTTACAAAGGACGACATTGAGGCAGGCACAGAACAGTTAAGGAACTTGTCACACTGTAGGAACTGGGGATGCTGGTCGTATGGTAGAGATCCACCGGTTTCAAGGCGGGTTCTCTCTCCACCACCCAACCCTGCTCCTACCCTAAGCATGTGCGCAGAAGCGGGATTCCTCAGGCCTCCTCACCCTCAGCAGTTCCCAGCCACACTTGCACATGTGCATGCATGCAAAACCAATCCTAAACCTGAACTGGAGGGCAGGGATGGGGGAGGGGAAGGAGGGAGAGGGAGAGCTAGATAGTTACAAAGTTCAATAAGCACAGCCCTGTTCTCAAAGAAGCCTCCAGTTCCCTGTGGAAGGAATAGGGCACAATAACAGGAAGCAGTGAGGGAAGGGAAGGGGGTCAGCCCCAAGCACCAGCCTGGCATTCCATGCTCTGTGAGGCTCTGAAGGGAAGCTGCTTCCACATCCCTCTGGTGGAGGGAGCCCAGATCTGGGGCTTGGTCTCTCTTAACCTCTTTCTGTTCAGGGCTGCTGGCCGACGGGCTCTGCCTCCCTGTGGCATCGCAGGGTGGCGTGACTGGATTAATTAGGCTTTATTAATAGGCGAGAACCTCATGAATTGTAATTAAGCAGACGTGCATCTGATGGCAGTGGTGGCTGAGGGTGAGAAGAAGTGACTCCTGGAGGTCTGAGGCACCGTTTAATATGAGTACCCTGGCTCGGGATCGTCGGGACCCAGTTCGCCTGCCTGTGTCACACAGCCTGCCCTGTGAAACAGACGGCTGGGGTCTGAAATCCCGATTTACTCGGTAACCATGTCTTGAGCCTTCTATGTGCTCTGGTCTCTGAGTGAGACACAGTGTGGGTGACGCTGCGGAGGGGAAGACAGCTCAGTGTCCAGCTCTCCCAACAGCCAGGAGGCAATGAAGGTGCTGAGAGGTAAGCAGAGAAGTCTGGGGAACAATCGCGTAGCAGAGCTGCCTCTTGAAACGGTGAATGTTATGCTGCACACACACACACCCCTCTGTCTCTGTCTCTCTGTCTTTCCTCCCTCCGCCCTCCTCAGCTGAGCAAGGCAAGAGATCTTTCTGTACCAAGGAGCTACGAGGGCCGTGCTGGCGGGGAGCCGAGGAGGCCAGAACAGACAGAGTCGGAGCTGGGCCGAAACCCAGCACAGGGGAGGCGGAGAAGACAGATCACTCAGCAGAGAGCCTAGGTCTGGAACCGAGTGTTTAGACAGAGGCAGGCATATTTAGCTTATGGGAAAACAGTGCGGAATGATGAAGTGGATGATGGAAAAAGATCTGAACAATGAAATCTCCCCTGTTGCTGGCAGTCCTGACAGCGTGCAGATGCAGAGATAAACTCTCCTCTGGCCTTTTCTAAACCCAACCTGATTTTCCATTTGGCCTCAAAGATGTAGCCCAGAATCATTCCTTTTGCCTTTTGAAATTTTAGGGTGTTTTGAATGTACCTCCATTCTGCCTCACCAATGAGTTGCTCTGTGTACCTGCAACAGAGCTTGCCAGACAAGGCCTGCTGCGTACTAGTCTGTGTATCTTCATCCAGCGCTGGTTAATACCATCCCTTCATCCTGAAATGCCCTTTTGACTTGTCCAGCAATTCAGCCCACTCATCTACTAAAGCTCAGTTCAAGTGTAACCCATCCCCACCCCCACCCCTTGCAGAGGCCTTCTTTGAAACTACCAGCTGGAATTAGCTACAGACGCTTCTGGTCTGTAAAGGAGGAGAATCTGGAATTGAAAACATGAATTCAGGTCCCAGCCGTGCTCTCCTTGGCATCAAACCACATGATGGTCCTCAACTTTGGTTTTCTTACCTGTAACATGGGCAAGATGTTGGCACCTTCCTCCCACGGTTTGAAGACTGAACGAGATGAGCTTTGTGAGAATGCTTCATGAATTGTAAACTACGTCAGCCTAAGAGTCCACTCAGTAGTTTGTGTTTCCTTGTCTGTCTCTGTGATTGGATAGCAAATCCCAGGTCTTATTTCTATGTCCCCAGCACCCAGGGCACTTAGAGGCTCGCTGCTTGTCCATTGAATGAATTCGTGAATGAATGAGGTAGAAGAGGAATGCTGGCCTGATCCTGTGGTTTGTTCCCACAGGATCTCGAGGATCTATGTAGACCAGCAGTCATCCCAGGCAGAGAAAGAGTGAAGTGCCTGGAAAGAGGGAGTGGCTTGAAAGTGTGCACCAGCCTCAAAGGCCAGTGTGTTTTAATTAGTATAATTAATGATGGCAACGACTGGCTCATTACCTGATGGAATTAATGGGGACCATTTGTCTCTGTAAAGCAGCCCTTCAGTATGGTGGAGGCAGTGGGGAGATGGGGGTAGTGCTCACATTCTCTGACCTGGGGAAGGATTCCTAAGGCTCCAACAGGGTCTACTGCCCTCTGGGGGTCTTCTCCCTGGCCCTCCCTCCTGCCCAGAGATTTTGCCACCATTCTGGAGCCAAGTTTCGCTTCATTTCAGACTAAACAATTGATATCTAACCACAAATACTTTGGGAGGTGTGAACTGTAACCGCTGTGGGAACTCTCCCCCCGCCTTTCTCTCCCTCACTCACATGTGACTGAGGCCACACTGGCAGCTTCAGCCTGAGCTGCTTGCACCCAGATGGCCCTCTGGGGGCTCTCTGCCCACCTTAAGGGCCTAATGCTGCTGAGACTGACTCAGGGAGAAACGGGAGGCAAAGCGGTTGGGCTCAGTGACGTCAGATCCCACGAGGAGACACCTGGGCTGTCTTCCCCCTCTAGTCTTGATGTCTCCGTCCTAAGCACCTCTCCCTCTGGGCTGTAAAGAATTGCCTTCTGCAGCCAGAATCTGGACTCTACGTTCCTTATCTGAGAGCAGAGTCAGAGCACCTGCGCCTAACTCCTTCCCGAGAAACCCAGAAAATACTGTCTGCAATTCCTTGCCTCTGGAGCTCACGGCTGCGTGCAGCTGTTCACTGGGAGATATTGAAACTCTTGACCTCTTCCAGGGAACGTGATGGGCAGATAGGAGCAGGGGCCCTGTGGGGAGGCAGGCAAAGTCCGTAAATCACCCACCAAAGCAGTCGACTGGCCCTGTGTTATTTCAAGCAGTAAACGTGTCGGCCACCCAGGCAGGAATGCCTACCACAGAGCTTGGCCCCAAGGCTGTGGTCCTAAAATTAGGGAACAGACTTAATTCTGGCACATTCCAGGTCACATCTACAGCACCAAACACTGTCCATGCGAATGGGTCTCTGTAGCTGCCTTTCAAAGTGTATATGTTGCTTTACATGAAAGTGTTTGTGCGATGAAATGTGTGCTTTCTGGTGCTGCACGAGCCTGTGCCATGGGTGAGTCTGTGCGCAGGAGCTGCATGGCCTTGGAAATGTGTGTGAACCAATGGGTATCACATGGCTTTCTGTGTTGGTGACTATTTTTGTCTTATTTTGAGTCTACATGTGTGGCTTTCTGTTTGAATCCCTGCGTGTAACTACTGCAAATAGCAAAGACAAGACATCTGAGGAGTCAAGAATAAATTCCCCTTTTCTCTTTTATGGCATTTTAGAGTTCAGGAGATTGAACACTGATCCAATTCATTCACCAAAGAAGTATTACCCCTTATGGAGTATAGTAACATAGTAATACCTACTAATATAACAAAGCAACGTCCTCTGTAGAGTATCCGCCAATACTCCCTCCACCCTCATTTTAGGACCATGGCTTATCCCGGGAGCAGTGTGGTGATGGCAGAGGTAAGCAGGGAGCACACTGCATGTGTGCTTTCGATGGGGTTGGAAAGGGTATGTCGTGGTGCTTATTAGAGCAGAAGTTGTCCCTGTGGACCATTTCATGCATGAACTGCAGAGAACCTGGGGCCTGTAAGGTCCAGAGCAGCTCCAGGAGAAAGCTAGGCATGGCGTGTGTGTGTGTGTATGATGGTAATCAGGGCCACCACATTGTTCAACCCTGGGACACCATTTGCTATGTGTTCTATGGACTTCCAGAAGGCACCATTCATACCCAAAGCAGTGCAAATGATGCCCCCCTGAGTGTGCAGCACGGAGGCCCTGGGCAGGATGGTAGATGCAAGGTTCCTTCCCGTCACACTTCTCTTCCCAGTCCAGGCACACTTCTCTTCCCAGTTCGACTCCCTCCCTAAACTAATACTGTACTCCGCCTCCATACCTAGCCCCTTCCTTGTGTGTGCTGTGCATGTATGCTAAGTCGCTTCAGTCGTGTCCGACTCTTTGTGACCCTATGGACTGTAGCCCGCCAGGCTTCTCTGCCCATGGGATTCTCCAGGCAAGAATACTGGAGTGGGTTGCCACGCCCTCCTCCAGGGGATCTTCCCAACCTAGGGATCGAGCCCTCATCTCTTGCTTTGGCAAGCAGGTTATTTACCACTAGCACCACCTGGGAATCTCAGCCCCTTCCTTGCTAGAGCTCTCCCTCTTGGGCTGGAGAGCTCCAGACACAGTCCCAGTGGCTGAGCTCCTGGGAGAATGGGAGCACAGCCAGAAATCGAGTCTTCTTCCCTTGGAAGTTTGCAGTGACTTGTGAGAAAAAGTCTCTTACAGCCCAATTGGGAAAGAAATCAGATGGAAAGGAGGGATAAGAAGGCACCAATAAAAAATATTTAAAAACTGATTTTTGCTTTGGAAAGGTCAGCAGTGAAAACTTGCTTTCTTGCCAACACAAAGCGGGTGCCGGTGCTCAGCAGCCTTCTCCCGATCAATACGACACTGATCACCTCATAAAATGGTGTTGAGGCAGCAGGGGCCAGGATGAAGGCCGCTGGAGGGGAAGTGCCTGCCACCAGCTCCAAGTTCCCTCGGGGCAGCCTGTAGGCTGAGTCCCTGTTGCCCCAACCAGCCCTTGTCCAAGCTCTCCACCTGCCCCTTCGGAGCCAAAGGCCACCCACTCCTCACTTTTAGCCCTGTGGATAGCTGTCCTTGCTTTTTGCTGTGAGTTTAGGAACATCCTTCCTTGAGCAACCTGGGCCCCTGTAGTCAGGCCACCCACCGCAGTTTCCTGAGGTGCAGGTCACTGCTGGGTAGAGTGTAAGGGGTATAGGTGACCCCAGGAAGATACAGAACTCCAGTGGGGAGAAATGGACCGTTTCTCTGTTGGTGCATGGAGCCACTGGCATCTTGTTTTCTTCCAATAAGATGTAGAAGTGAAGCTAAGGGATGGATGAGTTGGGGGTGGAGGCCACCGTGAACCTCATCCTGGTAACCTCTGTGTATATGCCTGGCCTGTACACAGGCCATCTGGTGAACCCTGTGTACCCTCCAAGAATGTACAGTTTAGACATCTTAAGCCAACCTTAGCCATAGGGCACGGTGCAGATGGCCCACGGGCTAGCGGGTGTGAGGGGCAGGCAAGGGACACAGTGACACTTACAAAGAATGGAGGAAGCTGTTAACATGTCAGTCCAATTATGGTAATGTGCTGGGGTAATTGGCCCTCCGAGGGCTCAAGGGATGCACACGAGTACAGTAATTGCAGGTTCACTTTGCTCTGCATTCTTCATCCTGCTTTGGTGACTAATTATTAGTATTTAGCAAGTGGATATTGTCATCTTCAAAGCAGGTGCAGCTGTGGCTGAGGCATTGGCGCTGGGGCCAGCTAAAGGTCAGCTTCTGCTTGGGGATAATTAATTTGTCTTTTATGGATATGAAATGTGCTCCAAGCTTGTGTCTTCTCTTTTGCTTCTAAACAAACAAAAAAACTAAAGGAAGGGGAATATACTTTGTGGTTGGTTCAAGTGCCCTTTCCATTAGAAGGCTAGAATTGGCAAATAGGGGTGAATGAGCAGAGGGGGTAGTGTACCTCTATCCTCTCTAGAGAAAGAGCCAGAAATTGATCCCCTAGGCAAAATTCACATGAATAAGGAAGCCAACTGGTCTGAGATGACTATCAACAGGTATGTACTGTCTATAAGCCCTGGTATCCTTTTTTTAAATTATTAGTTATATATTGAACTCAAACCACTCCAGTACTCTTGCCTAGAAAATCCCATGGACAGAGGAGCCTGGTGGGCTGCAGTCCATGGGGTCGCTACGAGTCAGACATGACTGAGCGACTTCACTTTCCCTTTTCACTTTCACACATTGGAGAAGGAAATGGCAACCCACTCCAGTGTTCTTGCCTGGAGAATCCCAGGGACAGGGGCGCCTGGTGGGCTGCCGTCTATGGGGTCACACAGAGTCGGACACGACTGAAGTGACTTAGCAGCAGCAGCAGGTACTAGAAGGATTAATGTTTTGGAATCTCAAAGGGAAAAGGAATAACAAGAATGTGTAGCTATCGAGCACCTTCTGTGTATCAGATTCACATTTTACTTGTGAACATAGAATACTATATTTAATCTTCACAACAAGCCTAGAAATATGTGCTATTGTTATCACCACGTGACAATTGAGAAAGTGAGGTTCAGAGAACTCAGTGTGTTACTCCAAGTTAAGTATCATCTGACACCTAATCCCTGATCTGTCAGATGCCCAATAAAGCCTTTACCCAGTGTGGTTCTAGGTTTAGTTCTCTGGCCTCTGCAAGAGTAGACATCAATGACTTTGCCTTATGGAGGACCGAGAGCTTAAGCATTAGGATCTATTCCGGGAGAGTCTTCAGGTATACCTTCAGTTCAGTTCAGTTGCTCAGTCGTGTCCGACTCTTTGCGACCCCATGAATCAAAGCACGCTGGGCCTCCCTGTCCATCACCAACTCCCGGAGTTCACTCAAACTCATGTCCATCGAGTTGGTGGTGCCATCCAGCCATCTCATTCTCTGTCGTCCCCTTCTCCTCCCGCCCCCAACCTTTCCCAGCATCAGAGTCTTTTCCAGTGAGTCAACTCGTCACATGAGGTGGCCAAAGTATTGCAGTTTCAACTTCAGCATCAGTCCTTCAAATGAACACCCAGGATTATCTCCTTTAGAATGGACTGGTTGGATCTCCTTGCAGTCCAAGGGACTCTCAAGAGTCTTCTCCAGCACCACAGTTCAAAAGCATCAATTCTTCATTGATCAGCTTTCTTCACAGTCCAACTCTCACATCCACACATGACCATGGGAAAAACCATAGCCTTGACTAGACGGACCTTGGTTGGCAAAGTAATGTCTCTGCTTTTTAATATGCTATCTAGGTTGGTCATAACTCTCCTTCCAAGGAGTAAGCATCTTTTAATTTCATGGCTGCAATCAGCATCCGCAGTGATTTTGGAGCCCCCCAAAATAAAGTCTGACACTGTTTCCACTGTTTCCCCATCTATTTCCCATGAAGTGATGGGACCAGATGCCATGATCTTTGTTTTCTGAATGTTGAGCTTCAAGCCAACCTTTTCACTCTCCTTTTTCACTTTCATCAAGAGGCTTTTGAGTTCCTCTTCACTTTCGACCATAAGGGTGGTGTCATCTGCATATCTGAGGTTATTGATATTTCTCCCAGCAATCTTGATTCCAGCTTGTGCTTCTTCCAGCCCAGCGTTCCTCATGATGTACTCTGCATATAAGTTAAATAAGCAGGGTGACAATATACAACCTTGACGTACTCCTTTACCTATCTGGAACCAGTCTGTTGTTCCATGTCCAGTTCTAACTGTAGCTTCCTGACCTGCATACAGGTTTCTCAAGAGGCAGGTCAGGTGGTCTGGTATTCCCATCTCATTCAGAATGTTCCACAGTTTATTGTGATCCACACAGTCAAAGGCTTTGGCATAGTCAATGAAGCAGAAATAGATGTTTTTCTGGAACTCTCTTGCTTTCTCCATGATCCAGCGGATGTTGGCAATTTGATCTCTGGTGCCTCTGCCTTTTCTAAAAACTGCTTGAACATCTGGGAGTTCACGGTTCACATATTGCTGAAGCCTGGCTTGGAGAATTTTGAGCATGACTTTACTAGCGTGTGAGATGAGTGCAATTGTGCGGTAGTTTGAGCATTCTTTGGCATTGCCTTTCTTTGGGATTGGAATGAAGACTGACCTTTTCCAGTCCTGTGGCCACTGCTGAGTTTTCCAAATTTGCTGGCATATTGAGTGCAACACTTTCACAGCATCATCTTTCAGGATTTGAAATAGCTCAATTGGAATTCCATCACCTCCACTAGCTTTGTTCGTCGTGATGCTCTCTAAGGCCCACTTGACTTCACATTCCAAGATGTCTTGCTCCAGGTGAGTGATCACGCCATTGTGATTATCTTCGTCGTGAAGATCTTTTTTGTACAGTTCTTCTGTGTATTCTTGCTACCTCTTCTTAATATCTTCTGCTTCTGTTAGGTCCATACGATTTCTGTCCTTTATCGAGCCCATCTTTGCATGAAATGTTTCCTTGATATCTCTAATTTTCTTGAAAAGATCTCTTGTTTTTCTTATTCTGTTGTTTTCCTCTATTTCTTTGCATTGATCGCTGAGGAAGGCTTTCTTATCTCTCCTTGCTATTCTTTTTAACTCTGCATTCAGATGCTTATATCTCTCCTTTTCCCCTTTGCTTTTCGCTTCTCTTCTTTTCACAGCTATTTGTAAGGCCTCCTCAGACAGCCATTTTGCTTTTTTGCATTTCTTTTCCATGGGGATGGTCTTGGTTCCTGTCTCCTGTACAATGTCACGAACCTCTGTCCAGAGTTCATCAAGCACTCTATCTATCACATCTAGACCCTTAAATCTATTTCTTACTTCCACTGTATAATCATAAGGGATTTGATTTAGGTCATATCTGAATGGTCTAGTGGTTTTCCCTACTTTCTTCAATTTAAGTCTGAATTTGGCAATAAGGGGTTCATGATCTGAGCCACAGTCAGCTCCTCGTCTTGTTTTTGCTAACTGTATACAGCTTCTCCATCTTTGGCTGCAAAGAATATAATCAATCTGATTTCAGTGTTGACCATCTGGTGATGTCCATGTGTAGAGTCTTCTCCATGTTGTTGGAAGAGGGTGTCTGCTATGACCAGTGCGTTCTCTTGGCAAAACTCTATTAGCCTTTGCCCTGCTTCATTCCGTGCTCCAAGGCCAAATTTGCCAGTTACTCCAGGTGTTTCTTGACTTCCTACTTTTGCATTCCAGTCCCCTATAATGAAAAGGACATCTTTTTTGGGTGTTCGTTCTAAAAGGTCTTGTAGGTCTTCATAAAACGGTTCAACTTCGGCTTCTTCAGCATTACTGGTTGGGGCATAGACTTGAATTACTGTAATATTGAATGGTTTGCCTTGGAAACGAACAGAAATCATTCTGTCATTTTTTAAGATTGCATCCAAGTACTGCATTTCGGACTCTTTTGTTGAAGCCCAAAGTTTGATGGTGTTATTCCATGGGCATGATGCTTGGTAGAATTTCATCAGAGACAAAATAGAAATCAGTGTAACTGGAGATGGAAAGGAAATGGTCCCTCCCTAAGTCCTACCTCTTCATTGAGTCTCCTCAACAACCCTGGCCCACAGAGCCCTTTCCCAACCTCAGCCACCTCACACCCCACTGGGGCACTGGCTCAGTCAGATTCCCACTCATTTTCATGAGCAATCTTACATTGTTCTGAAATTGTGTCATATCTGTTTGTCTCTCCAGCAAGGATCCAAATGCATTTAGGTCAGAGAACTGGCCAAATGTGCTTTTGCACCTCCTGGGTCACTTGGCTCTGCCCTGGACACAGGGTAGGTACTCAATAACTCCTGATTGAATCAAATTGGGAAGTAGGGGTGGATAAGGCTCTTCTGACAGTTTGGTTGGCAAAGGAAAATCCCTCACTTTTTTTACATTCGTTGGACAAATAAAGGATAATTTAGGAGAGGTAGGTGTGACCCTCTCTTATGCATATATTCTGAATTCAGAAAAGTATATTAGATATATTGGGAAGTTTCTATGATTCACTTGCCTTGCAAAAATGGAATTCTAATCATATCATTCTAGAAAGAGGCTGGCAAGGTGCAAGAAGCCTATAGGAGGGCCTTGCAAGGGATGAGAGTAGGTACTTTAGGAGTTCGGGTTTGTGTCTAGGGTTTGCAGATATGGCAGGGCAACAAAATTTTGTTCTGTGGTTTTGCTGCAGCCTACATATTGATGCAGCCAAATGAGTTCCCCTCTTTGCAACCTGACCTCCTTCTTACTGTGAAATGATCTCATTTCAAGGCTAACCACAAGAGGTTTGGCTGGGCACCCGGCATGCCGTGTGCCTGGCATTTGCAAATCTTCATGCAAAGTGCAAAGTTTTTTTTAAAGACAGTAAATAAATCCTTGTCCAGAGAAATCTTGGAAAGGTCTGCTTCCAGCCACGAAGTGAAAAGAAAAGCAATCTCTCTCCCCACCCTGGCAACCATTATCTGCCGCTCTTCTCGAATGTTAAGGCTTAAGTCGCTTTTAATTTTAGATCAGGAACAATCTGATTTGGGGCCAAGGTCTTTTTTCACTGTCCTTCAGAATGTATTCAGCTGTGGTGTTTTTCCACCTCCAGCCTGCTCTGTTGCAGTTTCTTGAGTGCCTATAACTGAAGCCCCACCAAGAATTCGACCTACAGCCAGAAGGCAGTGAGACTATACTCTGTGAAGAGCATCTCCCTCCCGTGTGCAGCAGGAAACCCAGAAGTCATGAGTGAGAGAGAAAGGAGGTTCATCGTCTGCCCAGGTTTGGGAGATGCTCATTGCCTCCTTGGCAAAATGTGACAGTGTCCACAGGGCCACCCAAGAAAGTGACCAAAAAGTAAGCAGAGTGCCCAGACACTCAGGTCACTACTTCTCAGTTCTTCTCTGCCTAACCTTTCTGTGCCTCCTTCCGCAGGCCCTACTGTCACCACAGAAAAGAGCAGGTCATTTGCCATCTTGCTCCCAGTCACTGGTCCCATCCGTGGACCATGAAACATGCAGTGAACACACTCCTTCCAAGCACTGCACAGGGACCAGCCATGGGCAGGGGTAGATGCTGATGCCTGGACTTTACTTTAGGTTCCATTGGCTGAGTCCACTCAGCCTCGTTCGTGAAAACTTATTTCCGTCTCCCAGGGTGTTATGCTTTGAGCCTGAAACTCCACCCAGGACGAGATGCACAAATGTGATAGGAGGCTAGACACATCAGACCCAGTTTCCCTAAGCTAACTTTACCTTCCTGTAGACATCAACGTTCAACCTACTTGATGGAACCCCGAGGCTCTGATTTCTTTCCTTCCAGGTCTTCCCCACTCAGTGGGTGGATCTGATTCTAGATTTCAACCCATTCCACACACTCCTATTGGCAGTTACAAGGCCAGAAGCCATAATATAATGATGGACAGCTCCTGTTCAACAACGTGACCTGGACACCATCTTGGCCTCTCACACTGGATGAAGTCTAGACAAGAGAGCTCTCTCTGCAAAAAAATGCCTGAAAGTTGGGTAAAAACCTGCTGCAATGGTTGCAGGACCCCTGATACTGACCATCAGTGCATTCTCTCTCCTGGTTTCTGACGAAGGGAACATGGTGGGAGGTGGGAGGAGGAGGGGGAAGAGTTAACAGGGAGAGAATGGAAGAGGGAAGAGCTTAACTTGAAGCCATTGGCGGGTCCCTTGGGATCCTAGGCTCTGCAAAGCAGAATAAAGTGACAAAATATTTATGTTTTTTACTTGCTTCAGCCACGGTTTTTCCTGGGAACATCTGACAAGGTTGCTCATGAACAGGCGTATCCAGTGCTCAGTCAGACAGGCTGGCAAGGTGCTGAGGAGTGGAGCAGAGCAGCTGATGGAGGTACCTTCTCTTACAGAGGAAGCATGGCCCTCCCCACATTCCTGTTTGGAGCCACACTGCCTGCAGAGGGGAGTATCTGCCTCTGGAAAGAGATGACTGTCTCTGGGTGCGTTAAACTTCCTGAACTCAGCCTGAAGGCTATGTGGGAGGCGGGGGTGGGGTGGGAAGCCTGAGATGGCAAGGGCAAGAAACTTACTTTCCGAAAAATCTGACCATATTTGGGTTTAAGTCAATGCAATGGAGTCTTAGGAGGAACCTCACTAACTTGCATTGTTTCAGAGAGGTGATTTAGGATTCAAGCCACAGGGGACCCTTCTCCAGCCCTTAACGCAGACCCTACAGCCCTCTCCTGTGGAGACACTATTGGGAGTGAAACAAGGTGATCGTCCTCAATCCTGAGATTCATTTGAATTGACATGTCATCCTACACAGGCCCCTTCCCTCTTTACCCTCATCAAACTTCATTAGACTCAACATAAGGTAGTCCAAAGGGCACCAGGACAGAAAAATGATGTGGAAAGTCATGTTCTTTCTTGGCCCTAACAGCTGACTGTAGGCAAGTTGTCCTTAGCTGGATTAGATTTCCACCTCTGGTTTATGGCTCTGTGCTTTCCAAAAGGGCTTCCCAGGTGGCACCGTGGTAAAGAATCTGCCTGCCAGTGCAGGAGACTCAGGTTCCATACCTGAGTCGGGAAGATCGCCTGGAGCAGGGCATGGCAACCCACTCCAGTATTCTTGCCTGGAGAATTCCATTGACAGAGGAGCCTGGTAGGTTACAGTCCTGGGGGTCCCAAACAGTCAGACATGACTGAGCACTCATGCGCCCAGAGAACAGCAACACTTCTCTTTGAAGCCTCCTTAGGTTGACCAGCGTGGTGAAGCCAATTTGTGGTTGTTTTTAAGTCACTCAGTTGTAGTCGACTCTTTGAGACCCCGTGGACTGCAGCATAACAGGTCTCCCTGTCCTTCACTATCTCCCGGATTTTGCTAGAACTCATGTCTACTGAGTCAGTGATACCATCCAACCATCTCATCCTCTGCCACCCCTTCTCCTCCTGCCCTCAATCTTTCCCAGCATCAGGGTCTTTCCCAATGAGTTGGCTCTTTACATCAGGCAGCCAAAGTATTGGAGCTTCAGCTACAGCAGTGAATATTCAGCTTCCAGTGAATATTCAGGGTTGATTTCCTTTAGGGTGACTGGTTTGATCTCCTTGCTATCCAAGAGACTCTCAAGAGTCTTCAACACCACTGTTCGAAAGCATCAATTCTTCAGCGCGCAGCCTTCCTTATGGTCCAACTCTCACATCTCACTTTATATTTCACTAAACAAGACAAAAAAAAAAAAAAAACACAAGACTGAATGTTGCAGTGGCTTCACTCTGAATGCTATGGGGGCTTGTGCTGGGCCCAGATTTGAGTCTGGGGAACTGGTGAAATCTCCTGCCCTAAACAAATGAGGATGAAATGAGTCTCATGGGAGAATCCTCCCCCTAGGAAGGAAGATCTGGGCTTGACAAGTGACACCTGACAGCATTATAAGAAGATATGTTTCTGAATCCAGCTTTTCAGTTAGCCCTCTAATCTGCTCCTGGCACAGGGAATTTTTGGAGTGATGGAGAAATTCTATATCATAATTAGGGCAGTATAACATAAGTCTGTCATTTGTCAAGACCCACTGAACTCTATACTTAAAATGATTACATTTTATTGTGTGAAAATTGTACCTCAATAAGCAGATTTTAAAGGTAAAAAATAAAACAAAACAAAAAGGAAATAATGTATAGAAAACAAAACAAAGTAAAAATCTGATCCTGGCACTCCTCCATGTTTTCCTGCCGAGACGGCAGAAATAAAAAAAGAAAAAGCTTTCAGTGCTCTCTGTGATATTAGAGTACAAACAGCTTTCTTTGCTGTGGGGCCTTTGGACAGAAATACACAAGGAGAGAGGAGACACTCTCCCACCTTGTCACAGGGCACTGGGCCACTGTAAGGCCTTGAGGACTCAAGTTGGTGGTGGGTAGCAGGGTGGGGATTGGGAGCACTGCAGAGTGTTGGTGGTCCCACCTGGTAGATGTTTATAGGATCTACCAGAGGAGTCGAGATCCTGCCCAGCAGAAGTGACAGTGACATTCAGCAGTATGGAGTTGGACACAGTGGCAAATGTGTGCACTGGCCCAGCAGACTCCAGAAGTGGGCGCTTCCATGGCAACACTGTCCAGCAGATATACAACGCCGGCTGCGAGTGTGAGCCACAGAGATGGCTTTCCATTTTCTAGAAGCCACATTTCAAAAATGAAACAAACAATAATTAAAACCCAACCTAGGTGAAATTAATTTATAAACAGTGTCAGACTTTATTTTTTGGGCTCCAAAATCACTGCAGATGCTGATTGCAGCCATGAAATTAAAAGACGCTTACTCCTTGGAAGGAAAGTTATGACCAACCTAGATAGCATATTAAAAAGCAGAGACATTACTTTGCCAACCAAGGTCCGCCTAGTCAAGGCTATGGTTTTTCCCATGGTCATGTATGGATGTGAGAGTTGGACTATAAAGAAAGCTGATTGCCGAAGAATTGATGCTTTTGAACTGTGGTGCTGGAGAAGACTCTTGAGAGTCCCTTGGACTGCAAGGAGATCCAACTAGTCCATCCTAAAGGAGATCAATCCTGGGTGTTCATTGGAAGGACTGATGCTGAGGCTGAAATTCCAATACTTTGGCCACCTCATGAGAAGAGTTGACTCATTGGAAAAGACCCTGATGTTGGGAGCAGGATTGGGGGCAGGAGGAGAAGGGGACAACAGAGGATGAGACGGCTGGATGGCATCACCGACTCAACGGAGGTGAGTTTGAGTGAACTCTGGGAGTTGGTGATGGACAGGGAGGCCTGGTGTGCTGTGATTCATGGGGTCGCAGAGAGTCGGACATGACTGAGCGACTGAACTGAACTGAACTGAGTATACAAGATAGTCGTAGTGAACTCAGTATCTCCAAAATATGACCATTTCAACATGTAATCGGTATGAGAAAGCTATTACTGAGATGGTTTACATTTTGGATACTTAGTCTTTGAAATTTAGTGTGTGTTTTGTGCTCAGTGCATCTCAGTTGGAATCGATCACATTTCCATTGCTCAATAGCCACCTCTGTAAGGCGCAGGTCTACGGGAACAGCAGTGCCTGGGTGACCAAATTGATAGCAAGTGTGCGAGGTCTCTCCCCACCCTGCTCCACTCAAGGGAAAAGCCAGCAACTCTGAGAGTCTTCAGCAATACCAGGCAGCAGGACACAAAGGGGGCTGAGGTCCCCCGGTGATCCTGAGAGATCTGAGTATTGCTTGAAGGAGAGCAGACTTGGACCCATGGACTTGAGAGGCTCAGTGAGCTCAGATTCCGTATATATCTTTAAAAGTCATATTCCAGTGTGCTGCTGCTGATGCTAAGTCACTTCAGTCGTGTCCGACTCTGTGCGACCCCATAGATGGCAGCCCACCAGGCTCCCCCGTCCCTGGGATTCTCCAGGCAAGAACACTGGAGTGGTTTGCCATTTCCTTCTCCAATATTCTAGTATAAGGTTCAATTTTCTTAACTCTGAGCATCACACTCACAAAAAAATCTTGCCAGTCCTCTTGACCTTTGGGCTTCTATTTACCTGTGGTTTGAATGCTGCATCAGGAAACCTCTTTTTCATTTAAGCCACCTGCCATTTTTTCTTATTCTGTTTGTTTATTCCTACCGTTCTAACCCAACTAGCAGAAAAGACTATTTTAAAGCTTATTTCTGTAATTCGTACTATTTTTTTAAATGGTGTGCTCAATCACTGTTTCCAACTGCATGTACCCTCCTGTCGCCTTACACTCCCTCCCC
Organism: Moschus berezovskii; assembly: GCF_049115385.1. Classification (NCBI taxonomy): domain Eukaryota; kingdom Metazoa; phylum Chordata; class Mammalia; order Artiodactyla; family Moschidae; genus Moschus; species Moschus berezovskii. Next base: position 91,496,820 of record NC_142463.1, on the reverse strand, counting down.
TTCTCACCTTGTCCAAGGACCCATCTCACCTGATCTAGGACCAAGTTGTATCTGCTTGAGAAGCACTTGCAAAACCAGAAAGCAGCATTTCCCAGCTTAGAGGGGATCAAAACAGTCACAGCTTAGCACTTACTATTAAATGAGTTACATTCACAAAGCTTTAGAACAATGTCTAGCATAGAGCAAGTTCTCAGAAGGTGTTGGCTGCTAACTACTAGTAGCATCTCAGCAAATGAACAATTCTGTTCAACAGGTGTTTCTTGGGTTACCTGGGCCAGGCACTGTTCTAGGTGCCTGGGGACAAAAGGGAACAAAATAGATCACTACCCTCAGAGAACAGGCTTCCCTAGTAGCTCAGCTGGTAAAGAATTGGCCTGCAATGCAGGAGACCCTGGTTCGATTCCTGGGTCAGGAAGATTTGCTACAGAAGGGATAGGCTACCCACTCCAATATTCTTGGGCTTCCCTGGTAGCTCAGCTGGTAAAGAATCCTCCTGCAATGTGGGAAACCTGGGTTCAATCCCTGGGCTGGGAAGATCCCCTGGAGAAGGGAACAGCTACCTGGAACAGAATACCGGGGACTCCAGTATTCTGGTCTGGAGAATTCCATGGACAGTATGGTCCATGGGGTTGCAAAGAGTCCGACACAACTGAGTGACTTTCACTTTCACTTTTCACCTGCAGAGAGCTGACCTCCTAGCTGGGAAGATAGTGAACAGTAAGCACCACAAATAGATAGCATGCATAGAATGTTAGAGGGCTCCCCTGCTGGCCCAGAGGGTAAAGAATCCACCTGCAATGCGGGAGACGCAGGTTCAATCCCTGGGCTGGGAATGGCTACCCACTCCAGTATTCTTTCCTGGAGAATCCCGTGAATAGAGGAGCCTGGCAGGCTACAGGGGTCACAACCATGGGGTCGCAAAAAGTCAGACACGACTGAGCGACTAAGCACGCACATATGCATAGAACATTAGAGGGTGGTGTTTGCTTTGAATACACAGAGCAAGTAGGGCAGATTAAGGGGATGGGGAGAACAAGGCAGAGACAGCTGGCTTATTACAGGGGTCCATGCTAATCAGTCCCCATTAAGAAGGAGTAATCTACACCAAAACTTATCATGTGGAACAGCCAATAGGAAGGCCTTAAAACTGGGGTGTCTGGTGTGTTTGAGGGAGAGCAAGTAGGCTGGTGTGGGTGGAGCCCAGAGGGTGAGAAAAGAAATAATGAGAAATAGAAAAGGAAGTCAGAATTGACAAAGGGAGAAGGGGGTCCATCAGGCTGAGGAATGGAAGTCATTCCAGTGCTTGGGCTGAGGAGTGACAGGACTACATTTCCATCAAATAGATTACTAAATAGATTACTTTGTCTGCCTTTTTGAGAACAGCCTGTAGAGAATGGAGGCAAGGGTGAGAGGAGGAGGACCAGTGAGGAGGCTCCTGCAGCAATCCAGGCAAGAGATACTGGTGGTTAGAGTGGGGGTGGTGCAACGGCCATATACGGTATCACATACAGACCTGGTCATCAGCTCCCCAAGTCTGTGTGTCCTGACCTGACTGTAACGGCCCAACAGGCACACAGGATGGTCCCCATTTTTGTACCCTCCTGCAAGGAGGTCCAACCAGCCCATTCTAAAGGAGATCAATCCTGCGTGTTCATTGGAAGGACTGATGCTAAAGCTGAAACTCCAATACTTTGGCCACCTCATGCGACGAGTTGACTCACTGGTAAAGACTCTGATGCTGGGAGGGATTGGGGGCGGGAGGAGAAGGGGACGACAGAGAATGAGATGGCTGGATGGCATCACCGACTCGATGGACATGAGTTTTGAGTGAACTCCGGGAGTTGGTGATGGACAGGGAGGCCTGGCGTGCTGTGATTCATGGGGTCGCAAAGAGTCGGTCACGACTGAGCAACTGAACTGAACTGAACTGAGCAATAACTATTAGTCATTGGCATCTAAGGCAAGTTTGAAGTGTAACTTCAAGAAAGTCATCAAGAAAGCTTATTGGTTATATTCGAATTGCCAGCAAATTTCAAGCAAATGTATCTCCAATGGAAATGTTACTGGTGCAAGTGGAAACTTTGTAGAAAAGGGGAATCAAAGGTTTTCAGCAGAACAATAGCATTAAGAGAGGGAGGAAAGAAGGAGGCGGGGTGGGGGTGGGAGGGAAGAGGGGATGGGAAGAGAGATGGAGAAGGAGGAAGCAGGAAGAGACAGACTCGAGAACAAGATTCACGCGAGCGCTTCATCAGCCCGGTAGAGGAGTAAGCTGCTCGTGCCTGAGAAACAGCTCAAGTCGAAAACTTGCATGGACATGGCAGTCTTGGAGCTGATCTGGAACAGTGAAGCTGAGAAATACGAAGTCAGGGTGAGCAGAAAGAAAGCTTTTACTCAAGTCTAAGGGGAAAGGGGCTTCCCTGGTGGCTCAGACAGTCAAGAACCTGCCTGTAATGCGGGAGATCAGTGTTCTATCCTGGGTCGGAAAGATCCCCTAGAGAAGGGAATGGCAACCTACTCCAGTATTCTTGCCTGGAGAATTCCACGGACAGAGGAGGCTGGTGGGCTACAGTCCATGGGGTCGCAAAGAGTCAGACACTAAAAAAAAAAGAAAAAAAGAGGAAAGGGAAAGAAATCAGGTTAGATGAAAATGCACAGTTAAGCATTAATAAAGGTAATACATTGTACTTAGTTTACTAGCCTGTTTTTGAAGCCCTAGCTTAAAGTTTAAACGCTTACTTTTTAGGACACTCCAGTTTTTTAAATGTTATTATTAAACTTTTTTTAAAAAGAAGTTTTATTTCAAGGGAGGAGGAGCAAGCACAATTGCGGCATAGTAGAAGAGCACCCGACATCAGATTTCTGGGTTTTTAGCTGCTTTCTGTCATTACTTATTTGTGTGACCTCAGACAAGTCATTTCAACTCTCCGACCTCAGTTTTCTCTTCTGTGAAATGAGAGCACAGAATTAAACAGTCTCCTCTGGTTCTAAAATTGTGTGTATTTTCAACTGAGTGGAAAATGCATCATTTCCCACTCAGTTAACACCCCTAATCGGCTGCCTGACAATGTGAAAGCCAAGGTCAAGGTCTTAAGCAAGGCAGTTCTCATCTATAGTTGTAGATCCCGACTGTGGGCAAGCAGAGGATCTCCTGAGAGCAGGATTTGAAAACTGAACCAATGAGTGGCCCCATCAGAGGGACAAGGAGTCAAACAGACACCCTGGCTACTTCTCCCACAACTCAGGCAAGCCTGGCCCTGGCCCTGGCCCTTCCCTGGGAAGCTATCCACCTAGCATTTAAATATTCAATAACTATTTGTGAGATCCTACCTGTGACACCATGGGGAGGCCTTATTGTGTCTTCAAGCTTTAACTTCACATTTTAAATTCCATATCTCTCGAGGTTAACTGTCACCAACAGAGCACACGTGTGCCAAGCCATGTGCTGCGTGCCAGGACCCAGCTGTGAGCAAAGACGAGTGCAGTCCCTGCCTGGTGATCCTCACAGTCTCACAGACATTAAACAACAGCTATGAATAATTTATGACAAGATTCTGAGCATGCAAAGTGCTGCAAAAAGAAATGATGGAACTCTAGAAGCATTTAGCGAGGAGCCTAATTTAGTTTCCTAGGCTGAAGAAGTGATATTTAAGTTGACCCCCTCAAGGATGAGTTGGAGTTAGGTGATGAGAGAGAGGAGTATTCTGGACTGAGGGGACAGCTCTGACAGAAGGGAACGCGCCCCCTCTCTTGGACTTTCCCTCCATCCTACCACCACATTTACTGAGGTTCCAGCTGGGATTCAGAGGGCTGTGACACTCATTCATCCACGCATTCATTCTTCGCTATGATGATTCTATCATATGCCAGGAAGTAGCAATGAACAAGCAGACCTGCACCAGAAAAACTAAAAAATATTCTCTAATGGAGCTTGTGTCTGTCTTCTCATTTAGTGGAGAAGACGGACAAATGTATAAGTAAAATATAATGTTGATAAGCACGGAAAAGAAAGGAAAAGACAATATAGGGAGCATCAGTTCTGGGTGAGAGGGTACAGTGCAATACAGGAGGCAGTCTGAGAAGGCTTAGTGAAAAGGCCTGAAAAAATAGAGGAGGTGAACCTTATACTCAGGGGAAAAGCATTCCTTGCAGAGAGGACGGCAATTGCAAAGGCCTTGGAGGTGAGACTGTGCCTAGCAGACCTGAGGAAAAGCCAGGAGGCCAGAACAGCCAGAATAATGTACACTAGCAAGGGGGTGAGGCCAGAGGGTCCACGGGGCCAGGCTTTATATGGCCTTGGAGGCCACTGTGGGGACTTGGGCAGGGGAGGGACGTGATCTGAAGGATCACTCTGATTACTATTGAGAATACACTTTAGGGACTGGTACAACGGGAACCCACTAAAAGACTGGTGACTAGGACCAGGATAGAGCGGCTGAGGTCCTGAGAAGTGTGGGATTCCGGTTATGGGTTAGAACTGGTAAGATAAAGTCACTGATGATGGATTGGATGTGGGGTATGAAAGAAAGAGGGAGAGAAGAAGACATCAAGGTTTTTGGCCAGAGTATGTGGCAAAATGGAGTTGCCCCTTATCAGATGGGAGAGAGGGCAAGAGTGGTGGTGGTGGTGGTGGTTTAGTCACTGTCATGTCCGACTCTTGCAATCCCATGGACTGTAGCCTGCCAGACTCCTCTGTCCATGGCAAGAAGGCAGACTTAAAAGGAGAAATCAGGAGTTTTGGTACAGGTGAAGTTTGCGATCTCCATTAGATGTCAGTCAGAGCCCCCAGGGAAGAAGTCTGAAAGGAGAGAAAAATGATGTAAAATTGTCAGATATTTAAAAATCGGAGGAATAGATCATCCACAGAGTGGGGGTAGATTGGAGAGGAGAGGGGTCCCTGGAGCCCCCCAATGCTGAAGAAAGACCCTACAAAGGAAAACTGTTAAAGAAGCCATGACAAAGGCACCTCGAGTGGGTCGATTTTTGTGCTTTACTCAGCTCTTCCCCCAGTCTCCTCAACCCCAGCCCCCTCTACATCCAATATGGACACACACACACACACACACACACACCCCTTCATATGCACCAAACACCACTTCCTGTCTCATTGCATTCCCTGCCTTTGAGAAGAGCTGGTAGAGTATGGACTGCCTTCCCCAGCTGTGTGGCAAAAGGGACAGGCTTGCACACAGGCAGGAAAGTTGTCTCCCATTGTTAACAAAACCCTGCATCGTTATTTTCAAATTCCTTTTCTACTGTTGATTCTACTGATCACCAATAACACTGCCATGTCCATGGGAAAATTACAAAGAGAAGACACTTCCTATGTAAGCTCAGAAATTTGAACTTGAAATACAGGGTTTGATTTTGAAAACCAGAAGAACTATGAAACCTACGCATCAAAAGGATGAGTCATCTGATCCATGCTCCTGCCTCTGGGAGCCCATCCCAGGTGACTAGGTTGCTGTCTACTGTGTTCCTGGGATCTCAAGGAGGAGTTAAGCAGGAGATCCCCAGTGGCCTTGACTGTGTGCCACGTCCCAGCCATTTGCCATTGTCATAGCCATCTTCACTTTCTTGCAGTTCTTCCTGATTTCCAGCTAAGGCTCTTTTGTTGTGGGTTAAGGACAATTCTGGGGCTTCCCAGGCAGCATTAGTGGTAAAGAACCTGGCTGCTAATGCAGGAGACATAAGAGATGCAGGTTCAATCCCTGGATTGGGAGGATCCCCTGGAGGAGGGCATGGCAACCCACTCCAGTATTCTTGCCTGGAGAATCCCAGACAGAGGAGCCTGGAGGGCTACATCCCATAGGATCACAAAGAGTCGGACATAACTGAAGCGACTTAGCCAGCACGCATGCAAGGACGATTTATCTTGCCTTGTCCTCTAATGAGAAAGACTTGTTGAATGGTAATTGGCCATTCAGTTATTTTCCCATCTGGCAGGCTGGCCATCCATGGTGGGACATCATACAGGACATCATCCACTCTCCTGTGTCCTCGGGTGCTCAGGGTTCCGGCAGCACACACAGAGGGTAGGTTAAAGGGTTCCTGGTAGTTTCGTCCTAGGTGGTCCAATCTGCTGATATAGTGAGGATTACCCAAGGTAACAGCCAGTGGGGCCATTCCGTGAGAAAGCTGGGGAGGACTGGGAAGAGGACTGCCTACCCCTTGAGGACAAGCTATGAACATGTGCTCCAGGTGAACCCCAGAGTGTGGAGAAACTGAATCAATACAATTTATTATTAGATGAAAGTCAGACGGCAAAAGAGAACAGTCAGAGTGCTAACAAGGACTCCTTGTTCTGAGGTTCCATTTAGAGCCCCCATTCTGCATAACCACCGTGTGTGTATAAAGCAGGGGATTTGGGAAGCAGAGAACAGCTGACGGAGGCATCAATACCCCAATTTGTGGCTTGTTAGAATGTTACACTCGTTTATCGGCATTTAACAAGACAAGACATTGATGTTAACACAGTGGGAGGGAAGTTGCCTGGACCAATAGTATCCCTGGCTGAAAATTAATTTAAACCTTCTTTTCTTTGTGCCAGAAATGGTAGAGGTAATTCATTTCCAAAGTGTCGAAATGCCACTGAAAATGAGCTAGGGTAAAAGGAACGAGTCATCAGCAGCTGAACGAAATCCCAATTTAGCTTTCTTTTGGTAACCTCTTGTAAATGAGACACCATGAAATAATATGCTTTATGGCAGGAAAGAAAACAACAGGGCCTATTTAATTTGGGGGATGGGAAGGGTTGCAGAGCTGGGAAGGGGAAGTTTCGCGCACAGGCTTTTGGAAAACCGTGAGAGCTGCTGTCATTGTTGCCAGATTCACGGTCACTCTGCGCTGGTGAAAGTTAACGGTTTCTGTTTTGGGCCTGTTGGCTTGAAGAGTCCAGGGTCTTGGCAAGGCTAAGCTCCTTTATCAAGATTCAGTGAAATCAGTGTTCAGATCATTCACAAGATCGCTTCTCCCTGCGCTGGTGTCTGGTCAAGGATGGGCCCAGAATTAGTCTCCACTCTGGTCCCACTTCCCATTTAGCAAAACAGGTGGGCGCATGACCTGAAAACGTAGTGCTTTCCATTTTCTCCTCCTTGCTCTGTGTTTCTTTGGGCCCTTTATTTTCCAAGGAAAAGATATCAGACATGAAAACTACAACTCATGAGGACATAAGGACTAACAAGATTGCAGTAATCATTTGGTTCAGTGCAAACTTTGTCTTTTGAATTGTTATGTGCCTATATTCCACCCAGGGGAAGATGGACAGGCAGTCAGGGGGCTACGTTACTTTTGGCTGACTAGGTCCTCCTTCAAAGGGTCCCCTAGCCTCTCACCCATCACCCAACTACCAGGCAAAAGCTCTGAACCAAGCCTGAGTTGGGAAGAGGGAGACATTTGCAAGAAGTTCAAGGTCCAGGGCACGATTCTGCCACCTGGCTGGGTTTATGCAGGCTGGTCACTAGCCCCTGTATATTCATGCCCTTTGCTTTGTGATCTTGCAGTCATAAAGGAGTGGAATACGTTTCCCCACTAAACAGTTCTGAGCCTAGGTTCTCAGAGGCATTGCATGATTCTACTCACCTTCAGGCATCTCTGCCATCGCCATTGGCCCAAGATGGAAGATGAGAGATACATGTTGCTATTCCAACTGCCCAGACAAGTCTGTCCAAGATCAGCTGACTACAGGTGCCTCACACATCTCTGAGCTAAACACTTGCTGACTATTGTACACCAATGAGTTTTTAATTAGTCTGGTGGCTCAGCGGTAATGAATTCGCCTGCCACAATGCAGGAGATGCAAGAGACACAGGCTTGATCCCTGGGGCTGGAGGATCCCCTGGAGGAGGAAGTGGCAACCCACTCCACAATTCTTGTCTAAAAAGTTCCATGGATAGAGGAAACTGGCTGGCTACAGTCCTTGGGATCACAAAGAGTCAGACACGACTGGGCACACATACACATAGCAATAGCAAATGATAATGCCCCATTAAACCAGAAAAGAAATTCTCACATGCAAGTGGACTAATTCCCTGGATGGAACAACTGACCTTTACCTGAGATATTATAACATTGAAAGAGTCAGGGTATGTTTCCCAGGCTGATGACTTTTTCAGAGTGGAGAGCCACTGCACTATCCTCAAGGTCTCTCTTAGTCCAAAGCCTCAGCTTCATATGTAGAAGCCCTGGATATTCCCCACCCCATCCTAGAGTCCTGGGACCATTGGTCCCATCCTCCCTCTATCTTAAAAGAAATAAACAACCCTCTATTAGGGACCCATTCTAAACAATGGTTTCAGAACCTCTCTTAGACTCCTTATGACATTCATGATCGGGGAAGGCTTCCAGATTAATATTCCCAGTACCCAAAGGCCAGAGGCATGGGAGATTCTTTGTTTAGGAGCAGTCAGCTGCCCAGGGATCTTCCTTCCATGCCATCCAAGCCACAGGCAACTCTGAGAGTTCAGGTCAGCATCCACTCAGGTCCTGGAGAGGAGATGTATCTCTTTCAAGGCCATCACAAGGTAAGCACAGGTGCCAGTGGCTTGGATGTGAGCTGTTTGGGGATAACTACCTGGATTATTTATTTTTCTGCTCATGAAAGGCCAGCGATTCTTATGTTTCCACTAAGCATGGTTGGCATATAGCACAGAGCCTCATTTTTCCTGCTGTTTATATAAATGGACTTACCCTGCCCAGGCTCTCTTCTGTAAAATGTGTGATTAAAGGATTATAGAGGTGATGGAAATAGTAATCACGTCTGTTTTCAGATAAAACCTTCCCCTGAGGGGACCCAAATGACTGTGTTCTTATTCATACCAACAGGGAAAGGGAAGCCAGGGGGCACTTTCATAGATGGGGTGATGGGCACTCAGAAAGGGTCAGATAGCACATTGCCTCAGGTTACCCTGCTCATCAGCTTCCAGCTTTGATGTGAGGGGTGGGGGTTAGTGTCTGTCAAAACAGAGTTCAAAACCTGTGGACAATCACATCACTGGATCACCCAGACTGGGCATGAAGTTGGGGCATATCCTTCGTGGGTGAGCAGCTTAGGGGACAACCCAGCTGTCAGCTATGGGAGGGGCAGCCCAGCAGGGAGAGAACGGTTTGGAAAAGATGTCATGGGATCTAGATAACCATCCCAACCAGTGGCATCAGGGAGGTCCAGAGGATGGTTTCTAGTTGAACAGAGTACAGCAGAGAGGACCTAGAAACAGGCAACGTGTGATGGTTCAGGCTGGAAGCACTGGAATCTCTGCCTTGGGCGGGGCTCTAGGACTGGGTTGCACTCCCAGAGAGGAAGAATCCAGAAGAACAAGGCAGGTCTCAGGCCCAGGAGACATAGGGGCAGAGCAGGGTATCATGGGAGTTGAGCCAGGAGCTCAAACTTAGCCCAAGTCTCACCATAGCTGAGTCAAAGGCCGAGCAGCCAGCTTGACTGGTGCTGAGTCATCAGAACCACTCGTTAGGCTCCTTCTCTGGAAATAAAGGTCTGGCTCCAGTGCCCAGGGGAAGGGTCAGGCCACTGGGAGGGGGCTGAGGGGACAGCGCCTGGAAAGGCCATCCAAATTTGGGGTTCTGGGGGCCATAGGGACTTTGGACCAATTCCAACCAGAATTTTCCCTTCCACGTGGAATTGCAGGATAGGACCAGTTCAGTGTCAGGACATGAGATTGAGAGAGTCCTAGACCAGGCTGCACACTGTCCCACCCCGGGACGTGAGCTGAGGAGCCCCCCCGCCCACTCAGCCTCAGTTCCCGCTCCTCCAGCAGACTAGTGCCTCCCTGATGCCTTCCTTCACATCACTGTGATGAGAAGCACATGAAACAGCATATAAAGTCACCTTGGAAACATAGGAGAGTAAGATGTCATCAGTAGTATTATTAATCTGACATGTGTAGTATCTTTTCTCACAGTGGAATTTCCCAACACTGAATGGCCAGTTTGAGAACTAGCCAGGTCTTTTGCTCCTCTGCCCTAGCCCCCGAGTCCTGGGATACTTCCCCATCCATCATTCCCCGGCAGAGGTTTCATCGATCTTAGAGTCATGGCGCATAAGAGCTGGTGGGCGGAAAGTAGTGCCGTGCACACAGTGGGAACTCAGTACACATAGCCTTTATTATTATTGCAGCTATATCATGCTTTCACTAGGGAATTCATTTGCTACTTTCAATCACTTTGACAAAAGATTTGGAAAGGGAAATAGTGAAGAAGAAGAAGAGGGATGTCATAATTAATATTACTGAGGAAAATTTTTTATAATCTCGAGATCCAACCAGTCCATTCTAGAGGAGATCAATCCTGGATGTTCATTGGAGGGACTGATGCTAAAGCTGAAGCTGCAATACTTTGGCCACCTCATGCGACGAGTTGACTCACTGGAAAAGACTCTGATGCTGGGAGGGATTGGGGGCGGGAGGAGAAAGGGACGACAGAGAATAAGATGGCTGGATGGCATCACCGACTCGATGGACGTGAGAGTGAGTGAACTCCGGGAGTTGGTGATGGACAGGGAGGCCTGTGTGCTGTGATTCATGGGGTCGCGGAGAGTTGGACATGACTGAGCAACTGAACTGAACTGAAGGTCACCTTGAATTCTTCCTCTTCCAGGAAGCCAAAGCTGATCAGGGGCTTTTCCCATGTCCTCATGGTGTCTCCTTATACCTTGTCCTCATTTCATATGCTTAAACCAAAAGTGATTCTTTACTTGTCTCTCTTTCTCTTTCTAGACTGCCAGTTCCTTGAAGGTAGAAACGGCAGCTTTCTCAAAGATGAATCCATCTTCAGGAATCGGTCTGATGTTTCTTAGAGGTTCCTGATTCCTCTGGGCTCATGGGCCCAGAGAGTCTTAGACCAAGAACCAAAAAACCAATGTTCTTATCCCAGTTGCTTTACTGACTTTATTTAGTTAAGTCACATATCCTCTTTAAGCACTAGTTTTGTCACCTCTAAAAAAATAATTAAAAGGCTATATATGAAAAGCAATTTTGCAAATGGATAAAGCCTTTGACCAAACAATTCTCCATCTAGAAATTTATCTTCAGATACACTCACATATATTTTACAGATATACTTTCCTATAGGTTATTCATTACACATTATTTAAAAAAATTTTTAAGATTTTTTTTTTTCTGCTATGGACCATTATTTTTAAAGTCTTTATTGAATTTGTTACAACATTGTTTGTTTTGGCTTTTCGGCCCCAAGGCGTGTAGGATCTTAGCTCCCCAGCCAGGGACCAAACCTACACCCCCTGCATTGGAAGACGAAGTCTTAACCACTGAACCAAAAATACAGCAGTGTCTTTTAAATTAAAGATTGGAAAGAAATAATTTATATACTAGAATACTATACAGCCACAAAACGATGATTTAAGTCTAATACATGCTGTTATCAAGTAATCTCCAAAATATATTTTAAGCAAAAAAAAGTACTAGTTGCATGTTGTCTGTTGCTGTTGTTTTAGTCACTAAGTCGTGTCTGACTCTTTGTGACCCCAAGGACTGTAGCCCACCAGGCTCCTACAATGTATAAAGCAAGCTTTCCATTTGTGTGAAGGAGGGAGAGTATATGTGTGTTTGCTTGCCTGTGTATAACCTATCTCTGTTCTTTCAGAGAATCTTTTCTCTGAGGCTTCTTTGAAGAACTGGTAGCCATTGGTTGCACCAAGGGAGGAATGTGGATGGCTTTATAGACTTTAGGACCTTTTGAATTTTAAAACATGTGAAAACAAATAATATATTTTTAAAGAGTATCAAAGGAACAAAAAAGGAATAAAAGTCCCAACCCACTCATACAACTGTTGAAAGAAGCATATGGTGGGACTCTTGCTTCCAAGCCTTGTTGACTCCTCACGGCTGAATTTGAAATGGAAGTTTTTCCAACCAAGATCCTGTCCTGATCACTTACAGTGGATTCACAGCACAGCCTCCCAGTAACGTTTAGGAAAAATATCTCCACTCTCCGTTAACAGAACTCTGATGAGCTGTAGAAGGGCAAGGCTCTTCCAAGAGGATCTAAGACTGGAGTCTAGGAGCCCCACATGCCAGGGTCTCAGGTCAGCTGGCCTGAGCACTCTCCTTTCCCTCTCCTAGTGAACAAATCTACCTGGGCTTTACAGCTTCAACACCTTTACAGGTATGGCAACTTGGAGCTCGGGGAGGACGCAGGACATAACATCTCTGTGGCTAGAAGGGCTTCCTTTGTCTCCATTACCCCCTTGCTGGTTCTCTTTGTAAGGTTTTATCGCTTTTAGAGTTAGGAGGGAGATTCCACCTGAGGCAAGATAACTATGAGCTACTGACCAGAACTGGCTATATTTCTGGCAACTTTCTATGATCAGACATAATGAAGGACAGTTAAAAAATCATCAACTCTAAATCCCTTCCCCAGGGATGCCGAGAATCACACCATTAGCCATTTATATGTTAATCGTGGTCATCAACCTGCAGATCCTCTCTTTAAACTGAAATTTTCCTGGGAAGGATAATATCTTAGGAAGAATTCACTTAGAAGAACATTCATTCACCAATTCAATGATTATTGAATGTTTATTCATGTCAGATCCTCTATCAAGTGTCTGGACATTTAGGTGAATAAGATAATCATTGATCTTAATAATAAAAATCACAGCAATGATGATGATGATGATAACCCTGAGTGCTTATTATGTGGCAGGTACTCTTCTAAGCTCTTTGCAAGCATTTGCATTGAATTCTTGTAACAAATTTGAGGAAGGTAATGCTGTTGTGTCTATTGAAATGGTAGCACAGAGTTAAGTAACTTGTCCAGGATCCTGGAGCAGGTGAGTAAGCTGGCATACAAACTTTTTACCTAACAGATATGTTTCTGGGGAGAGTCAAAAGCTAGAAATTGAGGCCCTAGTTGCTGTCTCCCTGAGCGGTGGAGGGTGAGGGGAGATGATACAGAGAAGATACCTGACAGTCCTCAGGCTAATTCCTCCCTGGTGATGTTTGGAAGGGGGCTTCCCAGGTGGCTCAGTGGTAAAGAATCTGCCTTCCAATGCAGGAGACGCAGCAGATGTTTGTTCCATCCCTGGGTTGGGAAGATTCCCTGGAGAAGGGAATGGCAACCCACTGCAGTATTCTTGTCTGGGAAATCCCATGGACAGAGGAGCCTGGTGGACTACAGTCCCTGGGGTCGCATGACTGAGAGTCGGACATGAGTCGGACATGACTGAACGACTGAGCACAATGTTGGGAAGAGCTCATGGCTGTGCAAGATTTAAGGAGAGATTCATTGAAAGAGTTGTAGGGACTTCCCTAGTGGTCCAATAGTTAAGACTGCATGCTTCTAATGCAGGGAATGCAGGTTCAATCCCTGGCCGGGGGTTAAGATCCCACATGCAACCAAATAAAAAAGAGCAGTAAGTTGCATGGACACCAGCCAGGGTGACAGGTGAGCCCTGTAAACAGAAGAAGCCAGCCTAGGGAAAGGACCTGGGCTGAATCAAGATCTTCCAGGATGCATTTTTGCACAACTTTAACCTAAAATCAGCATGAGGCCTGGGGCCCAAGCATCCTTGGAACCAAGGAAAAAGAGGAATACAAATCTGTCTTTGGCAGCAGTGTGGAAGTTGAGTGAGCTAGCAAGGAAGGACATCTGATCCAAGGAATCTGGCTACATGAGGAGTCAGCCAGTGTGACCTGCAAAGGCATGACACAATGGGCCTGCAAACTCCTGAACCGCCTTCCTAAGTTGATCTCAGCCAAGTGGAGCAACATTGGGAGCCAGAGGCCTTAGGGCCTAGCTGAGTGTCCCCAATGTCTTCCTAAATGACTCTGAACTGGACTGACTTCCGGGCCAGAGACTCAGCACAGCACACTCCCTTCAGCTGTACTCCCTCCTGGTGCAGATTCAAGATGTGCTCCCAGAACACAATATGGTCCCTTCCTGAAGTGCTCTTGGGACCAGGAATTGAGCCCTGAAAAGTAACTCCATCCACTGGCTAAGTTCCCTGCCAGCTCTCCCTCTTCCCTGCTGAAGGAGAAGCTGTGTGCTTCCAAGGAAAGCCAGCCTTCCTCCTTTTGGACTGGATCCTCTAGGAACTGGGAGGCTGGAACCGTGACAGCAGAAAGAAGTTGGATGGGGGCTAAAACAGACAGGCCCGTCACCAAGTCTTGCCATCAGAACCGGGCCTGCAGCACTCATCTGGTATCTGAGAGCAGACAGGGAAGACGGCTATAGTCTCTTCTCCATGAAAATGAAGTCTGTTTTTTCCCCTCCCTGATTAGCATTTTTATTGCGTCCCTCCTATTTGCTCTGCCTGCTCATAATTAAATACTGCCCATGGTGTCTCGTCTATCTTGGTAATGTTCTCCTGGACACCGATGAATGGATTTTTTTTATAGACTTGCTCCGCTGATAGAAAATAAGACTCAGGTTCTGTGCATCCGCTGATGGGATAAGTCACCCCCCCAGGTGTGCCTGTCACTGAGGTCAGGAACCTCTTTGCAGTGTCTCACGGTCTCGGTCTGAGATCTCGGAAGGAACATGAGAAAAGCACTGGGTCCTCTTGTTCTCAGGCAGCTCCCTGGGGAGATGACTCGGGGTAAAGGCAGCTGCCGCTGCTCTGCTTCAGGAGGCCTGAGGCCCGGAGGCTGGTGATGACCCTGGAAGGTTAGAAGGGAAGAAAAGCGGGGAGGGATGAAGCTCTCTAGGAAGTAGACTAGACATTAACCAGGACTCCAAACAGAACCGGGAGGCTGGTTCTAACCCCCATACTCCCCTTTGCCTAGCTCATTCCCTTCATGTGACCCATAGTCTCGGCTGCGGGCAGTGGTCTCTTGAGCCACCCTCCTCTGTGTCATCATACCCCGAGCCTTCCTCGGCCTCCCATTCTTTGCCAGCCCTCTAACTTCCCTCATCCCCATCCCTGTGTCCTCAGAAGCGCCCATCCTATTTCCAGTGTTGAGTTTCCCAACATTCCCCACTTTGTCCTCTACCTCTGCTCTTTAACCAAAGCTCTGTTTCTCCTCCTAACTTGGGCCACAATCAAGAGTGGATGAATTTGCATTTGAACCTTCTCAAGTCCAGGTTTATCAATTTAGACCAGAGATTGCATGGTTCCCAATATGTGGTCAGCAGACTAGCAGCAGCAACTTGCTTTTCAGATCCTGTTAGAAACACAAATTTCCCCGGGCTCAGACCTCAGAGACTTAGAAACCCTGGGGAGGGAACCCAGCGATCCACGTTCGCACCAGCCCTCCTGCACCAACCTCAAGTTTGAACGCCACTGCTCTAGACCAGTTTGTCACCTCTTTGTCAGCAGCATCTTCTCTGACACCCACGCCACCTGTGTACTTGGCTTCTACCAGCTGTGAACTCCAGGTCACTCCCCTGACTTCCTGGGATCCCACTGCCTGCCTCTGAGTGCGCTTCCCTGGAGCGATGCTTGACTCCTCTCACATCCTGCTCTGTGCCTTCTCCCTGGGCAATGTCGTCTTCCCTCACAACCTCAGCTGTCACCTCCATGCTCGGGTTCTCACACGCACATTTTTAATGAGCAACTCTCTCCTAAGTGCTAGAAATATACTTCCTCCTGCCTACCAGGCATTGACCCTGACTATACCAAACACCTTACCCACTCATCCCAAACAGAGCTCCCCCAAACTGATGTCTTGGGCTCCCTATTTCAGTCTATTCCCCGCCAGACTGTCTGCACAGAGACTTCTCTGACTCTTCCACTTCCTTCAACACTTGCCCCTCCCTCCTGCACACACACTCCCACAACCAGTCAGTCATCGGGGCCTACAGACTGGCCGCTGCTCCTCCTTCTTGGCTGGGTCTGTCTCCACTGCTAGTTCAAGAGCCCAGTTCAGGCTCCCCACTGCCTCCCAGCTCCCACTCCCTTCTCACTGCTGCCAGAGCTGTTTTACTAAAACACAAGTCTCACCATGATGGTCCCTCCCGACCAACAGGATGCCACTTGAATGGGCTTTCCACCACTCCGGCTGCTCCTGCTGGGCTCCCTGCTGCTCTACCCCTCTGCCTGCACTGCTGCCACCAGACGCTGCTCATTTTCACACCTCTGTGCGTTTGCTCATGCTCTTCTTTGCACAGAACGACTTTCTGTCTCCAGAGCTGTTTCTTACTCTTAAACACGCAATCGATGCACTCACCTTGTGTGCGCCTTTCCTCATCCCCCTGCTCCAGATTCCAGAGCACATTTCTCTTGACCTTCTCAGAGCCGCACCCTTTGCATGAATCATTTGTCATCCTCCTTGGACGATGATCCTTTCCTCAAAAGTCTCTGCCTCAGTCATCCTGTCTTTCCAGCGCAGAGCACAATTCCCAGCACATAGTTGGAGCTCCATGAATATTTCTCCAGCTTGCTGATCCAGCTATTGCTTATGAAAGACTGAGACCTGCAAACACACGATCACATACCGTGCACTGTCACCTTCTTTGCCCCTCTCCCTTATCATCCAAGCAGAGTGGCAGTGGTTGTGAGCAAGGTCTATCATTCCCACACACTCCCCAGGCAGCTCTGTGACACTGGCTTCTGCCCTTGTCATTTATCTTGTATGTCAAAATTTCTCTGCATGAGGATGGTGGAGAAAATGAGCAGGATTTACCCCTCAGGTTCCATGCAGGGATGGTCCTACTCTGCTTTTAGCTCAATCTGATGAACTCCCTCCAGCAGAGAAAGGAAGGAAGGAGTACTTCCCACAGTCCTGATCCGGATGGCCATTCTCCATCTCTCCAAATCTCAGGGTGGTAGCCACATGGACATGAGCTGTGAGGGGGCATTTCCTGCGTCCCTGGATTCTGAATTACACCCAGAAAGACCCCTGTGCCCAGAGCCAAGCAGCAGTGCCTAGAATATAGTCAGCACCCAGTGTTTGTTGAATGAGTAATAAAAAGCTGAGGAATAAAACATACTCAGAGTCCTTCCTCCCCAACTCTCAGAGTTGCCAGCCCCTACCTTTGCAGCCTGTCTAATTCCAGAGTCTTTATGCAGAAACGAGCGAAGTAGCAAAGAGAAAGATGGAGAGAGATTTGAAAGGAACGTTTTCCCAGGACTCCTCTGTTTGCCTCTGAGGAGGAAAAATACACAGGCTTCCCAGGACACCAAGTCCTCCTCATTCTTGGCCTCAGCCCTGGGCTTGTGCCCTTCCAGGCTACAGGCAGAAAGAGGTAGACAGACTAGCTTGGAGACAACTTTAAGTGAATTCAATTACCATAGCAACCAAAAGCAGCGGAATGGAGATTAGGCTCCAGATAGCAGTGATCCGGGCCTCCAAACCAGGCAGCAATCCAAAGGCCATTGCTTGTGAGACCAGAGGCCAGGTTTGGGAGAAAGGGGCACCCAAGTTCATCTACCCAGTACCCCCCGTTCACCTGTACTTCCCGGGACTCCTCAGAGTTCTAACCTGCCAAAGAGCAGGCATTCATCCCTGCTGGGAGCTGGAGAGACCTGGAAGGCATGTAGAGTTAGAGGAATGAGCAGGTGCTGGCCTTCAGCTGGCCTTTCACTTTCTACTGTGTCCTTCCACAGACGGGTGGGGTACCAGTCGGCCTTCTGTACCTCTCTGCAGAATAAGATTTAAGACTAGGAGCTCTGGAGTCAGACTATTTGGTTTTAAATCCCAGCCCAGCTGATGATCTTGAGCAAATTGCTGAACTTTTTCTGTGTCTTGTTTTTCTCATCTGATAAATGGGGATGACAGCAGCTGCTCACAGGAATGCTACAAGGACTAAAAACTAAGAAAGCGTATAAGGTGTTAGCACAGTGTGAAGCACGTATTAAACACCAGGAAAGAGTTTCTTGTCACTGTTATCAATTTAATGATGATGTTGATGATGACATCTCCAGTTCCTCCTGGCCCTCGTCTATTTGTTTTCTTGCTATGAGCACTTTGCCAGGTCGAGGCACCAGCCTGAGCCAGGGAGAGAAGATTCTCAGGAGGTTGACAACCTGGGTCATAGTGGTCAGTTCCCTCTTGTTCCAGAAGCCATCAGAAACCCAGAGGGATTGTATGTGTTGCCTGGCAAAGGCCTTGCTCTCTGGTGACTTTATCTGGGGCCACTAGCTGTGGTCAGCCTGGAGAGCCTCAGTAAAGGACAGAAGCCCAGATGGTCCCAGTCATCTACTCATTTCGCCCCAAAGATGTGAAACAAGTCTATGATCTTCAGCTCAGAAGTGTTGCCTTCCCTGAATGTGGAACCCTCATCTGTAAAATAGGAATAAAAATAAATGCCAAGGACTTCCCTGGTGGCTCAACGGTAAAGAAGCCACTTGCCAGTGCAGGAGACACGGGTTTGATCCCTGGTCCAGAAGAATCCCACAAGCCATGGAGCAACTAAACCCAGATGCCACAACTACTGAGCTTGTGCTCTAAAGCCCGAGAGCTGCAACTACGGAACCCGACCACTGCAGCAACTGAAGCCTGCTCACCCTTGAGCCCATGCTCCGCAATAACAGAAGTCACTGCAATGAGAAGCCCAAGCATTGTAACTAGAGAAAAGTCAGTGCAGCAACAAAGACCCAGCACAGCCAAAAGCAAATAAATAAAAAAATTATTTTAAAAGTTAAGGTCGACTTCAGAGAACTAGTAGACCTGTTCACATAAAGCCAAGGGCAGATGTAGGCACTGCCTTTATGGCCCTAACCACATGTGGACAGCGGCTTTATTTCCCATGTGTTCAGAAGGTGGAGAGGATCCTTTTCAGTGATGGGAAGGACTTGGGACTGGTCTGGGGTGCATCTGGTCCACCTCCAGGGATGTGACCGTTCATTCCACTAGCATTTTTGAGCACTAGTGATTGTCAAACCTCATACAGCTGCCAGAAAAGCCAAGGAAAGTAAGACTTAGGAGTTCAGGTTGGTGGTGAAGAAAGAACTCAGAGCAACACACCAGGACGTGCTACTGGACATAGGAAGTGTGGTGAGGATGCTCAGGGCATGAGCATCAGGGAGGACTGGCATCTGGACTGGGGTGGAAGGAGGAATACATTTTGCCCAGTGGAGAAGGAGGAAGGCCTCTGCAGGCAGAGAGAACAGCAGGTGCAAAGAGGGAGTGTGAAAGGGCCTGTTGTGTCTGGGGGAGGTGAGAAGTTTAGGGGTGATAAAGCATATGCGCGCGCGTGTGTGTGTGTGTGTTGTGTATGCACGCTTATTGGGGAACAATAAGGGAGCAGAAATAAGTATGTCAGGAGATGAAACTGGAAAGTTCACCTTCCTCTTATCTCTCCGGAGATCAGCAGTTCTATTAGCCTCTGGATACTGTGTGCTACTGTGGTGGGCTGTGTTCAGCCTAGCCTTATTTTGAAAATTCCCCTACAATTGATTCCCCTACAATCAAAGGAATTACTGAACTTGTTTCAGGGAAGCCCCAGCCTGTTTCTTAGGGCTTCCCAGTGGTCATAGAATCTGCCTTCCAATGCAGGAGATGTGGTTTCAATCCCTCCACCGGGAAGATCCCCTGGAGGAGGAAATGGCTACCCACTCCAGTATTCTTGCCTGGGAAATCCCATGGACAGGGGAACTTGGCGGGCTATATAGTCTATGAGGTCACAGAGAGGCAGATACGGGTGAGCAACTGAGCACGCAGCCTGTTTCTTAGGGTCTGCATTACCCGCAGTTCTCGGAAGGCCCAGCTATTCACTTCCTCCAGTCCAGCGTGGACATCTCTGTATGGAAAGGACCCTGGGGGAGAACTCCCTCCCCCTCCAGGAAGGACTGCACGTGCGCCCTCAGCCGGCTCTGCTGCCCCGGATGACTGGCACAGTCACTGTGCCAGGCAGCACAGCCTGTTCTGGGACCTCTTTTGCTGCTCCACTCCCTGCCAGTCAGAGTCCTGATCATTTTTGCCTCCAACCTATTTCTCTCGTGCCCCTCTTCTCTGTCCATCCACCACTGCCCGAGCCGAAGCCCTCATCAGCATTTCTCTCCTGGAACACTGACTGCAACAGCCAGCTAATTGGTCCCCCTGCTTCCCATCTGGTCCTCCTCAAGTCTATCCTCCACACTGCTGGGCCGGACTAGCTTTTTCTAACATAGATCTGACTGCACCATGCTTCTGCCTGGCACCCTTCGCTGGCTCCCTGTGGCCTGCAGCATGGAATTCAGCTCCTTGGCTTGGACCCCTAGCCACAGACCCTGCTTTGTCCTGCCTCCGGCCTCACACTCTAGGCACAGCTGAGCTCATTCACACCCTAGTGTCTTTGCTGCCTGCTGTTTGCTTCTTCTTTTTCTCTGTTGATTTCTTCTCCTCTTTCCAGACTCAGCTTAGATGTCATCTGCTCCAAAGCATCTTCCCTGACCCCTCAGGCTGGGCCAAGTGTCCCCTCCCCATGCTTCCCCGACTCTCCATGCACACCTCTGTCACCCAATTTACCAGCTCTGTCACCAGGCAGCTTTGTGATGCTCACCTCCAGTTCATCTGAGAAATTAGAATTATAATAGATTTATCTTATGAGATTGTTTTGACTGTGCTGGGTCTTTGTTGCTGTGTGGGCTTTTCTCTAGTTGCGGTGAGTGGGGGCTACTCTTCACTGAGCTGCATGGTCTCTGGGGAGCGAGGGTTTCAGCAGTTGCAGCACGTGAGTGCAGTAGTTGCAGCTCCTGGGCTCTAGACTGTGGGCTCAGTAATTGTGGCAACTGGGCTTAGTTGCTCCAAACTATGTGGGATCTTCCTTGACCATGGATTGAATCTGTGTCTCTTGCATTGGCAGCCCGATTCTTTACCAATGAACCACCAGGGAAGCACTCCTGAGATTGCTTTGAGAGTTTGTAAATTTAGTTTCTCTATATCCCTCAGGCTTCAGTGACCTGCAGATGAGGTTTAATAAGCCTAAACATGAGTGCAGAGCTCATACCACTGTTCATCTTTCTCTTTAAACCATGAGCTCTGAGATGGCAGGGCTGTGCCTATTTTGTTCACCACCATATGCCCAGACAGTAATTACTATGTGTTAAGTGAAGTGATCGTTGAACTAATGTTAGTGGATGAAGACATATCAGTTCAATTAAAATGCCTATTTGAATGGCAGACTCTGGGCTAGGGCTCCAGTCTTAACACTTGGGTGGGACACAGGTGCAGATAAAGCATGCAAGGCAAAATGGCACCTTGAGTTGGGACTTCTCATTAACATTTGACTTGGGTGAAATGGGAAATAAAAGGATTTTCTAGGGAAAACCAGTTCATAACTCACACCCCCTCACTTCCCTCTTCACCATCCTGTCCTGTGTTTCACTTTTTGTCCACTTCAAGAATTTGAAGCAAAGAGAGCCAGCTAATCCTGAACCTAGATGGCAAAACTGACACTGCCGTTGGTTGGGGATTCCAGTTGGTGTGGATGGGAGGATTGTCCCAGGATGAAAGGGTATTCACTTTCTGGTCACCAAAAGACAAGGAATTTTCTAACTTTTTAAAGCATGTGGTACATTTTTTTTTCACACTAAATCCGGCTGTCTCCATTCTTTATGACTCTGGGCATGATTTAACACATACACTTAAAAAATGGAAGAACAACTTCTTAAATTTGCAGTAAATGTATTGTTCAATAGATTTGATTTACTAGTTATGAGCCACAGAAGAGCTCCTATGGCAATTTATTGTGATGTCTCAGGAGCTGGAGTCCACTGCCTCTTTGTGCTCTAATCCCCATAAAAATAATCTAATGAAGGGAAGACCCACAGTGCATCTTGGCACTAGCTTGGACTGTAAATGCCACACCCCAGTCAGTATATCAGGGCCCCCTTCCCGAAGATGAGACTATGGCAGGTGGGGAGGGGTGAGGCATGGCCCATGGATTTAGTGCGATTTGTTCTGAGCCATTGGTTGGGGTCAAGGAGCAGAGGTATCTGGGCATTGCAGCTTGTGAGAGATTTAGAGGGCTCCACTTGCCTCCCTAGTGACTTTGCAGAGGAATTAAATGAATGGAAAACGTGTGTGTGTGTGTGTGTGTGTGTGTGTGCGTGCATGCATGTGTGTGTGTGTGCATGTGTGTGTGTGCGTGTGTGTGTGTGTGCATGCGTGTGTGTGTGCGTGCATGCATGCGTGTGTGTGTGTGTGTTGAAGGGAAGGAAGGACCAACACTCAATTCAGAGAGATCCAGAAGGGCCAGTCTCTTGGGAAACACCTCTGCAAGAGAGTCTCTGATTTTGATCTCTAAAGCAACTCAAAGTATTTCCTTCCTGTTCCCCAGGGAAGACTTGGGAAGGTGAGGGAGTTTATAGCTGGTGGGGGATGGGGAGGGAGAGAGATGGGGGAAGACTGTCCCAGGCTGAGGGGCAGCTAGGGTTTTCAGGAAGAAGTGTTTCCAAGCTTAGCTCTCCATGTAGGCTCAGCTAAGCAGAGGTGGGGAAGCAGGACAGTTTTTCTGTGGAAGGAATAGTGTGAGCAAACCCTCCAGGGTTTAGAGAGCTGCCACACCACCAAACCAGCAGGAATACAGGTACAAGGTCCAGGAGCAGAAAGTGGAGAAGCAGAAGGCATGAAGGCTGGACAATAGCATAAGACTCGTGAAGGTATGTCTGATTAATTCAGAGGGCAGTAGGGATTCCTAAAAGGATTTCAGCCAAAGGGCAAAGTGTTTGGACGTGTGTTTTGAAAAGATCGCTCTGACTGCTCTGTGGAAAATGGATTGACGTACTGGCCTCCTTGGTTGGGGGTCCATTTCTGGAAAACCGCCTGCCTATCCTTAGCTTTGGCCAAGAAGCACATTCCCAGGTCACCTGCCAGTCTCCTGGTGTCTGATGCTCAGCATCTGCATGGGTACTGGGTCAGAATGAGAGGCTGTCCCTGCTCTCAGAAGATGCAGTCCTATATGATAGGCAGGGCTCGCTCTGTTTGAGGAAGTCAGAGAAAAGCATGTTACTGGTGAGTACAGGAGGGTCCCAGTTTATAGCTGGAGGGTTAACTGGGTGAGGCAGGAGCAAAAGCCCAAGGTCTGGGTGAACGGAAAGGCTTGTCGTGCCTGAAGAAAGCTGAGTGCTGGCTAGACGATTCTCTGCCCTCTTCTGAGCAGCACCTCTAGCTTTTCTGTGGGGGTCCATGGACAGATGTATTGTGAAAACTGGGTCTGTCTAAGACCAGAACTTTCTGTGATGATGGAAATCTTCTCCATCTATACTCTCCAGTGTGGTAGCCTTGAGTTACATGTGGCCACTGAGCACTTGAAATGTGACCAGTACAATTAAAAAGAAGATTTTTAAAATGTAATTAATTTTAGTTTTAATTTACATAGCCTTTGTGGACTGGGGTGGTGACGGTCAGGAGAGAGTGGGACGAATTTACAGACTAGCACTGACATATATACATACCATGTATGTATCTGGAGTAGCTAGGAGGAAGCTGCTATATCGCACAGGAGCTCAACTGGGTGCTCTCTGATGACCTAGAGGGATGGGTGGGGGATGGGGTAGGAGGCACGCTCAGAGAGGGAGGGAAATATGTGTACATAGAGCTGATTCACTTTCCTGTAAAACAGAATCTAACACAACATTGTAAAGCAGTTGTATTCCAATTAAAAAATAAATTGAAAATAAATCAATAGGCCCACATAGTTAGGGGCTACCATATTAGCACAAATCGAAGATGGAAGATCCTCATAGACAGTTCTACCAAATCCTGAGTATGTAGGACATTCTTGCCAGAGAGTCTTATTTCTTGGGCCTGGAGGCAGCATGGTCGAGAGCAGGGCCTTGAACATTGGCATAGTCATACGTAGGGTTTAAATCCTAACTGTGCCACTATATGGGTCAGGATAGGCTTACTACTTTGACATATATACCCAAAGTTCAGTGGCTTAACATAATAAAAATTTGTTTTTTTTTCCCCCACTCATTTCATAGACCAACTAAGGTTAGGAAGGACAGAGGATGAGATGGCTGGATGGCATTACCAACTCGATGGACATGAATTTGAGCACACTCCAGGAGCTGGTGATGGACAAGGAAGCTTGGCGTGCTGCAGCCCATGGGATCGCAGAGTTGGACATGACTGAGCGCGTGAACTGAACTGAACTGAACTACCCCACATAGTCATCAGGAGACCCAAGATTCTTCCTTATTGTGGCTCCACCCTCTTCTAGGTCCTTGAAATTCTCTCTATTCAGCTAGTGGATAGTGGATAGCAGGAAAGAAAAGCACATGTAGGATTGTTCTGGGTATTTTTTATGGGTCCGGCTTATACTACCTTTGTCAGAATTTAGTCACAGAAGCCAAACCTAATCACAAGGGATTCTGGGAAATGTACGGTAGCTGTGCCCATGAAAAAGATGAACTGAGTTTGGTAAACATCTAGTCAGACACTGCCAGGAGCCTGAGAGGCTGTAGTCCATAGGGTCGCAGAGTCAGACATGACTGAACAACTGAGCATGAAGTCACAGTCTCTGTCACAGGTACCTGCTAGCTGTGTGACCTTAGGCCTCAGTTTGCTTATCTGTGAGATGGAGGTAGACTAAGAATTGATGAAGGTGAAATGAAATAACACATGTGAAAAATGCTGAATTGAGATTCATGACTATGATTTTTGCCACTCAGTTTGGGTCTCATTTCAGTTATTAGGCAGCAGTCCTGCTGACACCAAAAAGCTTGCCCATGGAGACACCACTGCGTGGCATTTAATTCATCCTTCTTTCTCTCCAAGGAGCAGGTCAGATTTTGGAGAGAATTCAGGAAGCCCTTGTGCTTGCCAAACCCAAGGACTAGCCCCTAGGCACAGATGCAAATACTGCCCGAACAGTCTTAGTGTCCTGGAGTTAGGGAGGAAGACATCTCTTTCCTCGGAGAGCTGGATTTTGATGCCATAGGAGGGTGCAGTTACTGAAATATTTACAGATGAAACTGCATGTCATCTGTAATTTGCTTCAAAATTATCAGGGAGTGGTGATGACCATGGGTATAGATAAGACATGACTGGCCTTGAGGTGGTATTTATCAAAGCTAAGTGGTGGGTTCATGGAGGGTATTTTATACAATTCTGTCTTCTTTTGGGTGTGTCTGAAATTTTCTATAACAAAGAACTTCTTAAGGGCCCTGAGGATCGAGGATCCTTCTTTAACAGGCTTTACTGAGAAACCCAGAAGCCTCTTATGACCTTGCAGTACGGAGACAGTAGCTGGACTGTGTTTATTTACTTGTTGACTCATCAAAGCAATTAACAGTTTTGCAGCTGAATCTCCCACAAACCCAGTGAGGCAGAAACATCCAATCCACTTTAGAGCCTTGAGCGCTAAAGAAAAAATGAGCTTGAGTATGAGTATCAGAGATGTGCAGTGCTGTGAGAGCCTTGGCTGGTACTCATGGGCTCTGTCTGCTTCCCAAGAACAGGTTGGCATAAAAACTAGTGCACAGATCCCTTCATCAGAACACCTTTGCAAAAGCTGAAGGCTTGGATTTCTAGCTTCAAAATTCAGAAACAGCCCACCGTGTTGCTTATGTTAATAATTGTATCAATGGGGCCAGTTTTTTGAGTGGACAGTGACTCTGTGGAGTTAAGAAGCCTTCTGTCTCCCTAAAACATACCCTGTTACTCAGATGGAGCCTCAGATCCACTCTATTTCGTGACCTTGATTTTCATTACCCTGTTAAAATGTGAATACTGTATCTCTGGACAGGATAGGTACTTACACATTAGTTTAAATGATTTATCAGTTCTTGCTCACGAGGAAGGAATGGAGAGAGGTAGGCACTTATAGAAATACGGTGACACAGAATGGAGGGAGGGGCAAAATAGAAAAGTATTTAGAGACAAATTTCTCTGACTTCACACATTTCCTAGGGTCTTGGGATGAAGAATAACAAGGAAAGAACTTGAGCGACCTGTCTGAACTTCTTCACAAATAAGCAGTGTAGAGAGCTGTGCCTTAGGCTTAAAGATGCTAGGGTAATGCCATAAAGGATCTTGCTGACTTTTAGGTAATAGAGTGTTCTGCCTACGTTTTCCTCTAAGAGTTTTATAGTTTCTGACCTTATACTAAGTCTTTAATTCATTCTGAGTTTATCTTTGTGTATGGTGTTAGGAAGTATTCTAATTTCATTCTTTTACACGTAGCTGTCCAGTTTTCCCAGCAGCACTTATTGAAAAAACTATCTTTGCCCCATTGCATATTCTTGCCTCCTTTATCAAAGATAAGGTGCCCATAGGTTCATGGGTTTAATCTATGGGCTTTCTATCTTGTTCCAAAGGTCTATATTTCTATTTTTGTGCCAGTACCATACTGTCTTGATGACTGTAGCTTTGTAGTATAGTCTGAAGTCAGAAAGGTTGATTCCTTCAGCTTCATTAACATATGTAAAATAAATAGTGGGAATTTGATGTATGACTTGGAAACTCAAACCAGGGCTCTGTGACAACCTAGAAGTGTGAGATGGGGTGGAAGATGGGAAGGAGGCAAGAGGGAGGGGACATATGTATACCTGGGCTGATCCATGTTGATATATGGCAGAAACTAACACAATATTGCAATTATCCTTCAATTAAAAATAAATGAATTAAGAAAAAATTCTAGGGTAAAGTCAACTGCAAAATTATGATACCATCCAATATTTTATTTATAAATGCATATGAAACAAAATCACTGCAGATGGTGACTGCAGCCATGAAATTAAAAGCTGCTTGCTCCTTGGGAAAAAAAGCTATGACCAACCTAGACAGCATATTAAAAAGCAGACACATTAGTTTACCAACAAAGGTCCATGTAGTCAAAGCTGTGGTTTTTCCAGTAGTCATGTATGGATGTGAGTTGGACTAGAAAGAAGGCTAAGTGCCGAAGAATTTATGCTTTTGAACTGTCGTGATGGAGAAGACTCTTGAGAGTCCTTTGGACTGCAAGGAGATCCAACCAGTCCATCCTAAAGGAGATCAGTCCTGAATATTCATTGGAAGGACTGATGCTGAAGCTGAAACTCCAATATTTTGGCCACCTGATGCGAAGAACCAACTCATTGGAAAAGACCCTGATACTGGGAAAGATTGAAGGCAGGAGGAGAAGGGGATGACAGAGGATGAGATCTTTGGATGGCATCACTGACACAATGGACATGAGTTTGAGTAAGCTCCAGGAGTTGGTGATGGACAGGGAGGCCTGGTGTGCTGCAGTCTATGGGGTCACAAAGAGTCAGACAGTACTGAGCGACTGAACTGAACTAAACTGATGAAACATATTATATGCATTATCTAACTCAATCCTCATGAATCCTATGAGTCAAGATGATCACTATAATCCATTTTACAGATGAGGTAACTGAGGATCACAGAAGTAAAGCAGCTTGCCCAAGGCCACACAGCTTGTAAATTAGAGTCAAAATCTGAAGCCAGGTTTATCCTGAGCCCAAGTTCTCCCTTCCACTGTCCTGGGTTTTCTATGTGGTTTACACACAATTTTATACTTAATGTTCAACAAGCTTTGGTCTTGGCATCTCTTTGTGTCAAGCCTAGGTTTTGGCTAATGGGTTTTTGATGAGCTCTCTTGCAGGGTTTTATGGCTAGCACAGTCACAGCTGCAGGCAACCAGGTACATTTCCAACTGACCGCATCCTGGCTGTTCCCAAGGAGGTGATATTCTGGAGATGTGATTGACATTCTGCCAGAAAAGAAAGAAAAGACTTCCCTAAAAACCAATCTTGTTCAAGAGCAGAACACTGGCCAGGTCTCTGCAGGCAGCATCGACTGAGGTTCCCTTTGTAGATCTGAAAAGGCTAGAGGAGGGGGGCTTTGGGGCTCTTTTCATCTAGGATCAGCCAAATATCGAACACCCTCATCCTTTCTCTCTGTCTTCACGACAGTGCTTAAGCTCAATCAGATGGAACCTGGAGACTGACCAGTTGAAAAATTTATTGCATATTCTCAGTTATATAAAATCACGGGAGCTTTGAGAAAGAAAGTTAAAATAAATTCCTAATGCAAAGTTCTTGAGCATTTGTAATGTGCTGAGCATTGAGCTAGCATGTTTAGAGATGGCTAAGATATGGTCCTCCCTTAAACAGCTTAAAGTCAGAGAGGGAGGCTGCTATGCAAACAACCAAGACAATAACTATATCTGAGGCATTGAGGAAGGACTGCCGGAGCCCAAGTGGGGAACAGTTAGTTCCTCCTGAGGTGTGGGTCTGAAATGAATCAATATGCCTCATGTGACCTTCGGGCTGGGTATTGAAGGTCTGGGACTGAGTGGAAGTTTGCTAGGAAAACAGTACAAAATAGGAAATACGGCATTTCTGGAAGACAGTACAGCATGCACAAAGGCATGAGAGTGTGAAAAGACGTGATTTGATCAAGTAGTAGAGAACAGCGCTTTATGATGGAAAGAAAAACACGTGTGAATGGAAGAAGGTAAGGCCAGACATGAAGTGCAGGAGATGACACAATTGGAACAGGGTGTTTTAGAGGAAATGATCTTTTGGAGAAGATTGAAGGGGAGTGGTGAGATGACGCAGAGGAGTGCCTGCGTACAAGGATAGCGATCCACGGGACATAATTAGTGGTCAGGGAGAGTTCAGGAAGGAACGGTCAGCACCTGAGCTTGAAATCAGGGACACCCATCAACTCTCCAGGGGAAAGGGCAAATGAAGAAGCAGAGAAGACTAGGAACAGAGCCCTGGGAAACATCAGCACACAAGCAGAAGGAATCACCAGGGAAGAAGAGAACAGTCCCTGCACCTGCGATCTGTACCTGCAGCCTCTACCCACCCTCCTTCAAACTGTCACCGGCAAAAACTGAACAGATGAGGAGTATTTTTTTCCGTCCAGTGCCTGTGTCCTCCTCATAAGAAGGGGACACAGGCAGTAATATCTATGGCACAGACTTTGCAAGGAGTCCAGAACATGTTGGCTCCTCAACTTAAGGCTGATATGTTGAGCCTGATACAATCCAAGGACTTGCAGTGCTGCTTTGGATCCCTTGGATGGCCTTCCTAGGCCTGGGCATTTAGAGCTCCCCCTCCTGTTAGTGGGGCTTCCCAGGTGGCACAAGTGGTAAAGAACCTACTTGCCAATGCAGGAGACACCGAAAATGTGGGTTTGATCCCTGGAGCGGCAGGATCCCCTGGAAGAGGGCATTGCAACCCACCCCAGTATTCATGCCTGGAGAATCCCATGGACAGAGGAGCCTGGTGGGCTATAGCCCATGGGGTTGCAAAGAGTCAGACATGACTGAAGCGACTTAGCACACATATACTCCTGTTAGTGGCTTCTTGAATCCCCAGCTGTGGGACCCAGGAAGAAGCCACTTAACCTCTCTGTACCTTGACTAGCTGCTCAGGGACCGGAGTAAATAAATTCTGATGGCCCTGAGTAAATGCTCCTATGCCCAGCTGTGGGAATAAGGGATAGGAGGCAATGGCAGGTTCAGAGCCAGAGGACTCCCAAGCCCAAATGAGACTCAGTGAAAATGAAGGGTCCCTACTAAGGGAACCCTACTGCAGTCCCTCACTGCAATTTTGCCTTCATAAAGCTGCATCCATATGGGTATCTAGCATCCTTTACTTCTCTAGCATACAATTCCCCGGGGACATGATCCATGGGCTTCTGACATGATCCAGCCCCTGCCTTATCCCTATTCCTGTGGCACTTCCTCTACTCCTCATCAGAGGTCTCCCTCTTTGGGGCTGGAAGACAACCACTTCATCCAGGTGAACTTGACCCATCCCTGGCCGTGGTCGGGCATTTTTATCATTATATGCACAGAGGTGTGTGTCTGTCTGTTCTGTGTATGGTCCAGTCCCTCTACATTCCTCTCCAGGCAGATTTCCTCACACTTTCTGCTGGCACCACTCCTGCCCTGAACAGCAAAGACAAGCGCCAGTTATATTACCGTTCCTATGTTCCGGGCACCCTTCTAAGTGAGAATTATTCATCTTCACCAGACCCTGTAAGGTAGATAGTTCTGTGAATTACTATTTTGTGCTTTCCAGGTGCGCTAGTGGTAAATAACCCTCCTGCCAATGCCCTTCTCCATGGAATCTTCCTGACCCAGGGATCGAACTCACGTCTCTTATACCTCCTGCATCTCCTGAAATGACTTAGCACACGGGCACATTACTATTTTAGAGATGAGGAAATCAAGGCACAGAGAGGTTCAGTAGCTTCCCCAAGATCACACAGCAGGTAAACAGCGGAGGCAGGGTCAAAATCAGGCAGTCTGACTTCAAAGTCTGTTTCGTGCTGTGATTCATGGGGTCGCAAAGAGTCAGACACGACTGAGCGACTGAACTGAACTGAGATACACAGCACCCTGAATACAGAAAGCCAGCCACCCTCAGAGGTGCAGTTCCACCCTCCAAATTCCTGCCGCATCAAGGGGAAGATTGGTGAAATAGTCCAGCCACAAGCACTGAGGGTAGAAACAACCCTTATGGACACTCAAAGGCACAGCTTCTAAGAGCAAACCTGAGCAGAGCAGCCCTGGGAAATCCCCAAGCAGACAACAGCTCTGGCAAGTCAGCAAACTTGGAGGCTGCAGACCTGGTGGGGCAGCCTCTTACCCCCACAGTCCACACAGTGACAAGCTCTGCAAATAGCGGCCAGAGTGAAGGGACTAAAGAAGAATCCTCATGTATGCACAGCTTGAAAAGGACACACATACAGAGCACAGTTGTCCATAGGAGCACCGTCTTTAAATAGAAAAGATAGCCTGAAATATGCCCTGAACTCACATGTGCACTCTCTCTCTCTCTCTCTCACACACACACACACACACAGCCACGGTCAGCGGATTGACTGAACAAATGCCTTAGCTGTGCTGGTGGCAAAGGAAGGAATTCTAGTGCCCTGGCAGCTCCTAACTTTCAGTTCCTATTTAGAATATCTGAATTGGGAGCATCGACAAGCTCCCAAATTAGCTTTTTAAATAGAAGCTGAGAGTTAAAGGAAAAGCGGCCGTGTCATGGGGGAAATGCAAGTGAGAATCCCGGCCAGGCCAGGCCAGAGGGAGAGAGAGGAAAGGCGAGGCCAGGCAGTGCTGGAAAGATGCAAAGGAGGGCATGGAGCCCAGGCAAGGGAAGCATCTCCAGGCAGTGGCTCCTTCAGCTGCCGGAGTCAAGGGGCCTCCCTTCTGCCCATCACTTGCTCTCTCTCTCTCATTTTCCAGGTCACCTGGTTGTGAGAAGAGCTGGGAGTAACAACCACACTGGCCTAGACTAGAAATCTGTCTTTTATATTTTCCTCTAGATCTTCTCAACAGAAAGGAGAATACAGTCTACAGCTACTTCACTTAAATGATGAGATATGATCCTAGGAGGAATGGGTCCAGAGATGTGTGTGTGTCGCAGGGCAAGGTGGGGCGGGAGGTGGGGGGTGTCCTGAATCAATATCCTGTCTTCAAACAGGGCTGACCAGGCACAAGAGAGCACAGTTGTCCCACAAGTATATCTCTCTGGAGGAGGAAGATGCTCCCAGCTAACTGTTCCTGGAAACCTCCAGGCTTTGGGGCAGACCCAGCCCCTGAGCTACCTGCAAGATGCAAAACAGACTGGAAATCACAAGAGTTCAAACCTGGGCAGAAATAAAATGTGTGCGTGCTAAGTTGCTTCA
The DNA here is from genome assembly GCF_049115385.1 of Moschus berezovskii. Taxonomy (NCBI): domain Eukaryota; kingdom Metazoa; phylum Chordata; class Mammalia; order Artiodactyla; family Moschidae; genus Moschus; species Moschus berezovskii. The sequence continues at coordinate 91,465,324 of NC_142463.1, read as the reverse complement.
ATCCTGTCCGACTCTTCCCGACCCTGGGCTGTAGCCCATCAGACTCCTCTGTCTGTGGGATTCTCCAGGACAGAATACTGGAGTGGGTTGCCACGCCCTCCTCCAGGGGATCTTTCTGACCCAGGAATTGAACCCCAATCTCTTAATGTCTCTCACATTGGCAGGAGGGTTCTTTACCACTAGCGCCACCTGGGAAGCCGCAAGAAAAAAAGCACTGAGTTTTAACTCTCCCAAATTGGACAAGGGGGGTGAATGGCTGAAGGAAACTGCCCCTCCCCACACCTGCTCACCCAGAGTCTGAGAACTCTCAGGGGTCACGGCAGTTTTGAGAAAATTAGCTCTTCCCCAGGGATGGGAGGTGGGAGCAGAGCCAGGTCCTTCCCCGAATTCTTCCCCCCGTCTGCCAGGGAGTGGCACTGTTGTTAATCATTATTACTGTATGCAAATCACTATGCACATCCCACACCGCTCCTGGGGCTCCTGCAAATGCTAATAGAGCTTACGCCCAGCTCTTCAAGGGCCAGCTGTACACCTTTCAGACAGACAAGCTGAAGGTGGCTTTGCAGGGAGTGGGACGAACGAGTGAATGAGGGCTTCCGAGCCAGCCAGGAGCCCGCTGGGGCTCAGGCCATCATGACTCACCCCACCTCTTAATCTAGAACAGGGCTAAGGGTTCTCAGAAAAGCCAGAAGCGTCGTTCCGACTCAGAGCGGTTCCTTCCCAGCCCCCTTCAAGCACGCCCGCCCCTTCACCGCACTCTGCTTTTCCCTCGGTCTCTGTTTCACACCCAGAACTGTGGTCGCTCAAGCTCTGCGTTTCGCTCCCTGCTGAGGCACGGAGATGCCTCGTCTCCGGAGCGCCAGGCGATTCCGGGCATCCAGGCCGAGATCTCGGAAATCGGGACGCGGGGACAGCTGGACCCGCTCGGGTCGACACCGTTCGCGCGGACTGAACCCTCTGGGAACTGAGGCCTAGAGTGTGGGAGTCTGGGCCATACACCACTCTCTTGGGATGCGCCGGGGCTCCATCCGCCCGACCTCTTGGGCACTTGCCGACTGCCCGCTCCCCATCCTGGGCCGAGCCACCGGGCAGTGGGGATCCTTGGGCTCCGGAGAGGGATCGAGGGACCGGGCGGACTCGGGTTGAGAGTTCACGCTCCGAAGTCCAGACTTTGGGGTCTAGGTACTGAGTCCACGTGGAAGGATAGGAGGGCGAATCCCTACCTTCGGGTCGTGCCCCTTGCGCTCCGGAAGAAGAGCGGCTCTTAACGCGGGGCAAGGGCATTGTGTGTCCCCCCGGGACCTCTCCAGCCCCGGCACACCAAGCTCACGGCCGCGGCGAGCTATGAAGCTTGCGCGGTGACGGGCTCCACCTCCCCAGGTGGCAGGGCTCGGCCGCAGGCAAGTGCTGATGCCGCGTGGACAGTCGGCGAGAAACAGACACCCAGCTGGGTCCACACACACCCCACGCGCGCACACTGACGCTCCCTGTCACCTCTCCCCGAGGCCCCAGCACACACGCCTCCGAGCTCACACTCACGCCCACTACCCGCTCCGCCCCCACACCCAGGCCGAGCTCACCTTGCCACGCTCACCCCCGTGCCCACCCTCCCTGGCACACGCGCCCACACCCGCGTCGGCACACTCCGCCACCTCCAGGCACACCCTAGGATTCCTTCACTGGCCCGGGGAGACGCACCAGGCTCTGCCTTGTCTCCCTGCCCCCCACCCTGGCTCACGCGCGCGCCCCTCTACACACACACACACACACACGCACACACACACACCCTCGCGCGGGGAGTCACTCCCCCTAGCACGCCCTCGCCCTGGGCACCCTCCCGCGGCGAGCCTCCGGGTCTTCCTCGTCTCTCCCTCCGCGCTCTCGGGCCCGGCCTGGAGCCGCTCGGTCGCCGGGGATCTGTCGGGAGGCGAGGGCGCAGCCTCGCCGCCTCCCCCGGACTCTCCTCTCCGCCCCGCCCGCGCCGCGCCCCCGTCGCCTCCCCCTTCGGGAGAGGGACCTCGCCAGGCAGCCGGTGGCCCGGCGGGCTCCGCTCCGCGCGGCGCCGGCAGCGGCGGGGGCAGGGCGCGAGCGAGGGAGCCCGCGAGCCCGCGAGCCCGCGAGCCGAGCGGCGAGGCGGGGAGGGGACGCGCTGCCGAGCCGGGGCTGGAGCGACGGCGGCCGCGGCGGCGGCGACGGGGGAGGGAGGGCCCCACGGACAGACGGACGCACGAACGGACGGAGCGAAGAAGGGAAGGAGAGACTTGGCTCGCGAGGAGGAGCGGTGCGAGCGGCGGCCGCCGGGCGCTTCCCCGCGCTGCCGGGTGCTCTGCGCCTCCGCGGCCCCCGGCTCCCGGCGGCAGCTTTCTCGCGCGCGCGGGGCGCGGGGTGCGGGGCCCGGGGCTTGCTTCACCGAAGGTAAGAGGGACGCGACCGAGCCTTTTGGAGCCAGGAAGCGCGCTCAGCGCTGCTCCCACGCCTGTTGCTCCGGCTGCCCACGCGGCACCCTCCCACTCCCGCACCCGGGTGGGTGGGCGCTGGGGCGCCGGAAGGATTGGGGGTGGGGCTGGCGCCGTGGGGGAGCAGGCAGCCGGCCCGGAGGCGTCGGTTCCCGCGGGCTGCGGAGCCACCTCCGGGCAGCTAGGCGCTGTGAGGTTTGGAGGTGGGGGTGTGAACCTCTGCCCTCCTTCCATTGGCCTGCCTTCCCTCCGGGGTGCCAGAGGCAGCGCCCCGGGATCCGGCGGCAGGTGGCGACGGCTTGCTCGGTCCCCCGCTCCTGCTGAGGGGAGAAGGAGAGAAATGGCTGAGGGTGGAAGCGGGGCGCAGTTTGGGGCGCTTTACAAAGTTCTTCAGCCGGGCGATCGGGCGGTGTGCCTACCATAGGCTGGGGGCCCGCACATCTGATCCTGCCCGACGCCGCTTGCCCCCGGCGAGCTCTGGGAAGGGTCTCGGAGCAACACCAGGGGCCAGAGTGGCCCGGCGGAGGCTGTTGGAAAGACTCACTTTGCGAGATGTTTACGCTGGGAATGAGATGCGGAAGGGACTGGGCAGAGAAGTTACCTAGAATCAACTAAATTCCTGCACTTGCTTAGTGTTGACATTTGAATCGAATCCAAGATGTTCTGCTTTTATCCCGGGCAGCGGTGATATGTCAGCAACAGGCTGAGGTTCTGAACCTGGAATCTTATAGCAAAGAGAAGGCTCGGTTATATTTCTCGGGAGAGGGTGCCTGAACTTTCTCCCGATCCTAGGTACAAGGCAATCTTTTCAAGACCTGGTTCTGTGTGGTTTGTGATGGTATTTTGCATGAACGTAACAGAGATGGTTAAATTTACGCCTTATTTACCATCACTTCAAGGGAACCCGGATATTTAATGTCTGTGGAAAGGGGGCCTGGGCCAGCAGGAATTCAAAAAAGCATGTGTACCTTTTTCCCATGTGGACATGTTGGCACAGGGGCTGGAAGAGATGTGTTTATTTTCCCCTGTCTCTACTGGAATGCAACAAAGTGCAAGTACACAAGAGACCCCCAGAGGAAGAAAGATTAGGGGCTTGCTCCCTTTCGCTGTTGAAGAGGTTGGAGAAAAAATCAAGAGTTTAGAAAAGTGCCCTGGCTAGCCTAGGAGAGGCACTGCGGGAGAAGAGGATCTCTATGTGTCCCAGGCCTGCATCGCAAGGATCCCCATCTCGGCACCCTACCAGTTTCATGGCTGCTTACCCAAACCCTGTGGGCACAGGAGAATGCCCTCTGGGTTGTCAGGACCCTCCACTCTGACTGGCTCCATTCTGGGCTGAGTGAAGAACTGTGGAAAGTAAAAGTTTCAAGAGACTCTCCATACCCAGTTCTCTGTCGAGGTCACTGAAGGGTAGACCTTGGTGACATGTTTTCATTGCCTTGTGCCTGTGCTCAGGTTAAGTGTCAGTCCCCAGGACAGGTGGTCTGCTCACTTTGCCCACGTTGGGCCCTCTATCTCTGCCACAGAAGCTGGCTAACAGGGCTGCCTGTTTACAACAGGGGGAATGTGTTTCCCTTTTCTAGGATTTTTATTTTTTTCCTCTTGTGTCATTTCAGCACTCACCTGTTTCAAATGTCTCTTCCCCATCCTCCCCCCACCCCCATCTTTCCCACTGTCAAACTCTTCTGCCAACATCAAAAATAGCTTCAGATTTTTCATTTGTAAGGCGTCCACGTCCTAGTAAAACCTTGGCATTTGAGGCCTGTGCAGTGCTATTGGCTGGAAATGGGGCCGCACTGTGGTGCCTGTTGCAAGAATTCATACCCAGGTCGGCTCCAGAAGGTGCTGGTGCCTGTCAGGGGGCAAGTGTTGTGGTGAGAGTCTTGGAGAAGCCCTGATTGAGCTGGGGAAAGCCTGCAGGGTTGTATGGAGGGGATGGCTGGCGTGACCACAGGCATGGGACACTTTTCCTCCACTTCCAAACTCCCTCTCACACACACAGAAGTAACAATGGGGTGATTCCTCCCATTTTGGTACTTTTTACCAAGGGGACAGGGCTCGAAGCTTCGGAGACAGCCTGGCCTTCTTTGGGAAGATTGGCCTGGTTTAATGCATGGGATAAAAGTTCGACTGTGGGACCAGGGGTTTTTATGATAGATAGAGAGGGACTGTTCTTCCTTCCCCAGTTCTCAATTATTCATCTGAGAGTAGTTTGTAAAATACCCAGAGACTCTGGAGAAGAGGAGATCGGTATGAGGAGGGGAGGGTAAGGTGATGGGATTCAGCGTGGCAGCAGCAGGTACCAGGGATTGAGGCTTGGGAGTCAGGGTGAAACAGCACTGGCAGAATGGAAGTGGGAGGGCTCCGCTCTCTCAGGGTATACAACTGCATACCTGGCCCAAGCAGAGTATTAGGGGGGTACCTGCTGGTTCTGTGGTCTCTTACTCTTTGCCACGGGAACCCCCCAGGTTCCTGCCTTTCTTAGCTCCATCCTAGGATAAAGCAAGGATGTTAAGAGTCAGAGGTCCAGGGCCCAGGGTCTGGAGCCCGGGCCCCTTTTCCCTCCAGGGGTGTGGCCAGGGGTTCTGTGAATGAACTGGGCCTTTGATTGCCTTGAGTTCTAAGCAATGCAGGTTGTGTGCCCCTTTCTGGGCACCAGCCTCATCAGAAATTCCCAGGAGTGCCTCTGTTAAAAGGAGGCTCAGACTAACTCCATTCCAACAGCAACAAACCCAGAGGCTCTACTGCTTGCTTTGCAGGGGCCACCATGAAGAAGAGATCTTGGTGAGACCCAAGCTACAGGCTTGATGTCCTGGATCCAGTAGAATCAAGGATTACTCGAGCTAGAGATCTCCTTGTCACTTTCTTGTCTAGTTATCTCATTTGACAGACAAGGCTTATGCGGCCCAGAGGATAATGGTGGCTTGCTTTCACAAGTTCAGGTGAGAATTAGAAAGGGAATGCTGGGCCTTCCAGACCCCATGCTTTCTACTGCCTGGGGACGGGGTGGGCAGAGCTTGCATCCTGCTCTCTCCCAAAGGACCTTCGGTATTTGGCTACACTGAGGTCAAGAAAGTCACTTGGCAGTGAGCTGCCATGCCATGCTGCCATGCTATGTCAATTCAGTTGTGTCTCTTTGCAACCCTGTGGATTGCAGCCTGCCAGGCTCCTCTGTCCATGGGATTCTCTAGGAAGGAATACTGGAGTGGGTTGCCATTTCCTCCTCCAGGGGATCTTCCCCACCCAGGGATCGAACCTGTGTCTCTCATGTCTCCTGCACCAGCAGGCGGGTTCTTTACCACTAGCGCCAACTGATCAGTAGCCTATTGGAAAATCGTCACCTCCTATATACACAGAACATAGTCACTTTGAAGGAGTCTCAGCTCCTTTCCTGAAGCTTGTCAGCATAAATGCCCATGTCATAGGATTTTTGTGGGATTAATGAACTGTTGCTGCAAAAAGTGCTTAAACCAGTGCCCACTGCATAGTCAGTGATCAATAAATGTTAGCTAAATCTGAACTGGAATTATCTTGTGATCAATCTTTAAACTGCAGGCTTTCTTCCCAAACTTCTCTTGCTCCTCAGAAAACCTAGCTAAGTGTGTGCTTAGGGACTACAGATTCTTCTAGTAGCCTAAAGGAAATATGGGGAATTAAAAGGGTACATTTCTTGAAGAAAGTATAAAATGCATGGTATGTGTTCCCCAATCTTCCATCAGTGGCATGTGGATTACTCATTGCCATGGATAAACGATCCCCCTGTTCTTTCCTCAGTTCCCGTAATCAAGAGCTCATCAGCCCTGCGCTGTTTTTCTCTTCTCTGACTGGTGACATTTAGAGGGAATGTCATTGTCATTCCCGATGTCTTCTGTGGCACCTGAATCAACCTCCCTTTATGAGGAAGCAGAAAGTCCCGTGAATATGCTCCTTAGCATGCTGAAGGGAAACTGAGGTAGTGGTCGGCTCCTTGGGAAAACTCCACTGAGAGCCACAGTGAGTCGGAGGCACTTAAATTGGGTTCATTTTGTTTAGGCCTGTCTTCAGAGTTTACTGAGTGGAGAGAGAATGCCCACCCTTGAAAACCCTGATGGTGTGGAATAAAATCAATGGATTACAACTGGCATCTATTTAATCAGGATTCCCACCTGTCCTTTATTGTGCCCACCTTTGGGGATCATCGGTAGGTTGAACACCTACTACGCTACCCCCTGGCTTTACCTTTAAGGAGCTTCCTGTGGGATGGGGAAAGCAGGGAAGAGGCCTGGCTATCCCTCGAACTCCACATTGAGATGGCCCAGGTTTAAATCTTCCTGCCTAATCATTACATCCTTTAGCCAGTTACACCTCCTCATGCTTCATCTTCCTCATCTGCAAAATGGGGACGACGGTGGTGTCTGCCCCCGATGGGTGTTGGTGGGGTGGATTGAAATGGTCCATGCCATGTAAACATGCAACACTGTGCTGGCTGGCAGTCAACCCTCAGTAAACATCACCTAATATTCTTCTTACAGGAAGACCTTGAGAAGCAGTGTAGCACAGGATCTCAGGGCATGTGGTGTGGGGTCAGACTGCCTGTCCAGGACTGTAGTCCCTATCCTTCCCCCTCCCAGCTGGCTGACTGCTGAATTTCAGACTTCTTCTTCCTAGGGTTGCTGGGAGGATTACATGAGCTGATCCATTGGAGACAGTGCAGTGCCTGGCATAAAGTCAGCACTCAATTACTATTGGCCATGATGATAAGACTCGTGGAGAGTGTCTGTAACCCAGGCGAGAGGGTGATAGGTGCTAGGGAAGAGGAGCAAGCAGAGTGCCGAGAGCCCAAAGGAGGAGAGACATTCAGAGTGGGGAGAGGACGATGCATTGCAGGAGAAAGCAAGGCACAGGGGAGATTCTAATAGGAGGGCTGGTGAAGGGGAAGGATTGTCCCAACAGAAGGAAGAGTGCCCACAGATAGACCCCCCAAGGACTATGCATGAGCCCATCTGGGATCTAGGATAGGTGCCTGGGACATGGGGCTGGCATGATAAACCAGGATCCATTTGTGAAAATGCCAGAATGCCAGTCCAAAGAGTTCAGACTTGATTTGGTAGGCTGTGGGAAGATCTTGGTTTAGGGAGATTAACCTGAGCAGGATGGATTTACTGGGAACAGGAGAAATGGGGGTCGGGGGAATGAAAGACAGACAGACCAATGGGAAAGAGGACTCAGGGAAGTGAGGCCTTATGAGGGCAGAGATCTACTGTCTCATTATATGGCAATTATTTGCATCTTTGGGTGCAGCAGTGAGGGAGATGGCCAAGGTGACAGGCCGGGGGTTAAGGATCCTGTGAGCAAAAGGTGAAGAGCAATTTTTTGTAAGGAGGTAGACCCAGATTCCACCTGTCCAGTTTCAGAGATCTTCAGGTGGCAGAGTCCAGGGGTGGCTCAGGAATGAGAGGAGGGAAAAATCTGGAAAACTTAGCAGAGTTGGGAGTCAGGAGAAGCAAACAGGGTTACAAGGAAAGATGAGATCAAATCTCCGTACGAGGCTCATCCTCTGCCTCGTTTATTTAAACCAGCTGAATTCCAGAGGGTCCAAATAATTCTGAGTCAGGATTGGCTCTGCGAGATCAGTTTAGGATCTGGGAAAATGAGCGTGTCAACCCCAAACAATTTCCCGTTGCTGTTCCGTGTGTTTCTGTGTCACCACGTGTCTCCCCACAGATGGTATACATTTGGGGATTGCAGACTCATTTCACTACCATCTTTAAAAAGCCAGACTCGGGAAGGTAAATCTGCTTCCCAAAGCCGAATGTAATTCTCCGTGCCATTGTTCCCTCCATCCATGCAGGTGATGGGGAAGTGTGTACACAGCCCGGTTCAGAGAGCGGTGAGTGAAGGGCCGATGTGGCCCAGCTCCGGAGGAATCTCTAAGGGTGGAGTGAGGCCAGGTGAAAGAGGCTGGCACGGGAAAGGGTATTGTTATATAACCTGAGGGAGTTAGGGATGGTGGGCAGATGGAGACGGGAGGCGAGGAGTCTGGAGATGGCAGTAAGTGTGGATCAGCTTCCTCTGGGAGGGAGAAGGACAATGCTTGGAAGGCAGGTGAACCAAGAATCCAAGAGTCCTTTAGAAGGTGGGGGAGGAACCCTAGCCTCCCAGCCTCTCCCACATCTTTCTATTATGGCTCTGAGAGCGTGACTGGACATGAGGTTGCCAAATGTCCCAGCTGAATGTCCCAGAGGGTAGCACACCACCAAGTCAGCCTTCTCCATGAAACTTGGGGACAGAACTCCACCGTGTTCTGTCATCTCAGAGAATTTTCCAGAGTCCTGGGCAGCCCCAGCCTCCTCACCAGTGAGGAGTGGAAAGAATGTGTTTCCTTGATCTCCCTGCTCCACACCCCATTCCTAATTACCCTAGTGGGTGAAGAGAGAAATAAAAATTAGCATGTTTATCCCACTTTTAAATTCGTTTAATGAGAACTCATTTACCCTCTCCCAATTTAAATTCGTAATAACACCATAACCTTTCCGAGCTGATTATTACCCACATCTTCCCAGATCTTTCTGCTAAAGAGGCTTTCCCTCCAAGTGCTCCTGAGCCCTCTTGGAACTTGACAATTTGTCAGGCAGTCAACAACATCTGGTGATCCCACGTTGCTGCAAGACCGGGTGCTGAATCAAGTCCCCTCTCTTTGGTGGCGACTTCAGTTCCATTCATTTCCCTTCCAGACGTTTGCTGTTTACTTCCTGATGACCCTTCCCTGTGTCCCAGCTCCCACCCGCGCAGACAGGGAACTCACCAGTGTTCTGCTCTCTCCTCCTGTCTCCAGGGGTTGCTGAACTAACTTCCAAGCTGGTGTGCGGGGTGGCAGAGCAGTGGCCGCCCGGGAGCTGGAGTCACCATGGCGGCCGGAGTCGCAGCCTGGCTGCCCTTCGCGCGGGCTGCGGCCATCGGGTGGATGCCGGTGGCCAACTGCCCCATGCCCCTAGCCCCAGCCGACAAGAACAAGCGGCAGGATGAACTGATCGTCCTCAATGTGAGCGGGCGGAGGTTCCAGACGTGGCGGACCACGCTGGAGCGCTACCCGGACACGCTGCTGGGCAGCACGGAGAAGGAGTTCTTCTTCAACGAGGACACCAAGGAGTACTTCTTCGACCGGGACCCAGAAGTGTTCCGCTGCGTCCTCAACTTCTACCGCACGGGCAAACTGCACTACCCGCGCTACGAGTGCATCTCCGCCTACGACGACGAGCTGGCTTTCTACGGCATTCTGCCCGAGATCATCGGTGACTGCTGCTACGAGGAGTATAAGGACCGCAAGAGGGAGAACGCCGAGCGGCTCATGGACGACAACGACTCGGAGAACAACCAGGAGTCCATGCCCTCGCTCAGCTTCCGCCAGACCATGTGGCGGGCCTTCGAGAACCCGCACACCAGCACGCTGGCCTTGGTCTTCTACTACGTGACTGGCTTCTTCATCGCCGTCTCGGTCATCACCAACGTGGTGGAGACGGTGCCGTGCGGCACGGTGCCCGGGAGCAAGGAGCTGCCGTGCGGCGAGCGCTACTCGGTGGCCTTCTTTTGCCTGGACACAGCCTGCGTCATGATCTTCACGGTGGAGTACCTCCTGCGGCTCTTCGCGGCGCCCAGCCGCTACCGCTTCATCCGCAGCGTGATGAGCATCATCGACGTGGTGGCCATCATGCCCTATTACATCGGCCTGGTCATGACCAACAACGAGGACGTGTCGGGCGCCTTCGTCACGCTCCGGGTCTTCCGCGTCTTCAGGATCTTCAAGTTCTCGCGCCACTCCCAGGGCTTGCGGATCCTGGGCTACACCCTGAAGAGCTGTGCCTCGGAGCTCGGCTTTCTCCTCTTCTCCCTCACCATGGCCATCATCATCTTTGCCACTGTGATGTTTTACGCCGAGAAGGGTTCCTCCGCCAGCAAGTTCACGAGCATCCCCGCCTCGTTTTGGTACACCATCGTCACCATGACAACACTGGGGTAAGTCGGAGCTGTTGGACCGGAGAAGGGCGGAGGGTGGATTGACGAGGACACTGCGGATGGTATCAGAGCTGGACACAGAAGGATGGAGTCACTTCCCTAAGTTGTAGGAGCAAGGGGAGTTGCTAATCGGAAGAGGAAGGCACCTAAGTGATTTGTTTGGGGATGATGAATGCTCTGAACTGAGTTTTCCTTTAGGAGTAGGGTATGTGTTTTACAAAACACGGAACATTGTCACCATGTCTTTTTTCAGCCAGGCATTCTGTGTGTGTGTGTGTGGTGGGGGAGGAGCAAGTGGATACTGCTGAATTCTTATACGCACCTGAGCGTGCAAGGGCTGCCTTGAGGAGGAGAACCCGGCAGCAGGAAGGAAGAATGCCGTAAGAAGTTCAGTGAGAGTTGTCAGGAGGGTACAGATTTCCATTAACAGGGGACCCTAGAACTCTCTTTTTGGAGCCTCCCTGTATTTCTCCTTCGTAGTATATTTGCAGGCTGTTTTCTCTTCTGCCTTATTTTTCTTTTTTTGCTGCCACAGATGCTCAAGGGCTCAGTAGCTCTGAGCAGACTTTCTCTAAGTGACTCTGAACTTGGGTTTTCTGCAAAGTGGGGCACCTGATTTGTTTTTTTTCTCACTGAAGGAGCAGTCGTTTTGCTTTCTCTGCCTGACTCTGTGATGGAATGATTCTTCAGCCTACCTGGGTGATGGTGAGATGGTCTGATGGATCATGTGGTCAGACACAGTAGCAACAATATCATCCGTGGGAGGGAAAGGTGCTCAGTGAGGTCACGGGTGATTCTGTCTCTTCCATCTCCCCAGGGGCCCCTCTCCAGTTGAGATCACCAAAATATATTTATGGGGTGCTGATATGAAGCTTTCCATCAGAGGATTGGAGGGGGGGGCTCTCAGGAAGCAGATTACAGCTTTCACCCTAACAGGATTAGAGCCAGCGAAGGCAGCTTCATGCAGATGTGTATTTCTTAGGGGCTGCTGCTTCAGCCGTGGGAAGTCACTGAGGCTCAAACAAAATCCCTTCACCATTCATACACTGGGGCTGTATTTGTTTAGGCCAGGAAGCGTTATATTGCTGATGGAGAATTCATGAAGCTTTTTATTTGGTGTTTGACAATTCAGTTGGTGGCGTCCTGGTGATTCGATTTTTTTTTCCCTGGCTGAAACCCTGTGGCGCTGGTATCGGTTTTTCCATAGTGCTTATTGGGAATGACTGAGCAGGTGACAGGACCTTTTAAAATGATTACATTTGTCATTCTGCCACACGGAAGGGAGGAGCAAGGGGGAGAGCGAGGGGTGTTGTTGTCCATTTGTGAAGGCCACATTTGACGGGGGCATTCGATTCATCTGGCAAAGGCCACCTTGCCCTTTCCTTCCTCTTCAACAAACATGCAGTCTCCCACTAACTGCCCGCACCCAAAGTGGGCAAGGATGTCTGGTCGTTTGACCTTGTCTCTCTTGACTCGGGGTAGATGTGGCTTCCTGGCATGGTGGGATATTTAGGGATAAGATGGGCTGCAGGGCTGGCCCTGTGCTAGGAGAAGGAGGCACATTTGCTGCTTCTCTGCTAACCTGGCCATCCCTTCGCTTTCCTGAAGGGGACTTTTCCATGGCCAGGACCTCCATGGCTACACTCTGACTGTCCAATACCCTTAAGTGCCCCTTGATGGGACTCATGACACCAGTGATGCCTCAGGACTGCCATGGGGAGAAAATAGGGCAGACAGATGAGTGTCAGAGTTAAAATGGGGCCATTTCAGAGGAGATCAATGGAAACTTCAATGGCCACCTGTCTGTTACTTTTTATTATTAGCATAACAGCATATGTGTGTCTCCTATGTGTCAGCAGTGTGCTGAGCACTTTGCATATGTTATCTCTTTAAGTATTCACAACAGCCTTGCAAGGTAGGAAAAATTCCACGCAACTTTGAAGATGCAGCAGGCGAGGCTCAGAGAGGTTATATAGTCACATAGCTGCTGAGGGGCAGCGCTGCTTTTCAAATACCAGCCTGGCTATTTCCAGGGCCCTTTCTCTTTTTATGGCCCACTCTACTTGTTCCCGTACTGGACCATAAGGGCCTATAGGTGGAAATCAGTCCTTCTGAACTTTTCTTTCTTTTTTTTTTTTTAATGTCCTCAGGGTGTCATAATCTATTTTAGCCCTATCTCTATTTTTAAGAAAGTGTCAGCATGGTGAGGACTGCAGGCACCTCACTAGGCACACAGGGAATTTATGAATATATAAAACATTTTCTTCTGGCCAGTTTAAGTTCTGCCTGGGAAATTAATGGCTGCTTTCACTGCAAAATCTATTTACTGTCACTGGGGAGACCAGTGATTTCCTTTAGCCTTCGCTGTGTAGATCAAGGTCAAGTCTAGCATCAGGGAGTGGACAGTCATGGCCTCACATTTTCTTTTGGGAGGTGAGGGAGGGGCAGAGCAAGAGGACTGCCAGAGAGTGAGGACTCCTGCGTGGGATGACCCAGACTCCCCCCCCAACCCCGACTTCCAGCCCTGCAAGCTCCTCACCCTTCCCTTCCTCAAGCAGCAAGATGTCTAGCCTTAGGGAGGAAAGACTCACAAGCAAAAATGAAGCCTTTAGTCATGTCTTGCTTAACCTGCGTTTTGAAATGGGAAAGCAGGCTTTTTCTTCCCGTCCACCCTGACCGGTGTCGGGTGGATCGGGCTGCTTGATTTTGACCTGAGTTGGTGGTGGGAACTGTCACCCGGCTTGCTGCTCAACTCTAAACAGCAGGTATTTGGCAAAACTCTTAAATGGGCGAGTCAATGAGAATGGGGCTCCTTTTCCATGTACTTGGTCTGATACTGTGCTCAGTCCCTTCCAGACCCACCTGTCCTTTCTCTAGGGTGGACCCAAGATTTGTGTCTCCCCCAGCCCTGGCGCCAGGGAGGGAGCAGGGCAGCCTTCATTTGGTGTGGGGTCCCCCCTCACTGCGATGATCTGCAATGCTGTGAGGGTCTTCTTGCTCTTATCGGAGGTCTCACCCCCACAATCCTGGAAACCGTTCCTCTCCTCTTGCTGCTTTCTGTCCTGAGCACATTCACTGGCTACTTGTAAGCTTGTTGGATCATTCCAGAATGAGCACATTCATTGGCTACTTGTAAGCTTGTTGGATCATTCCAGAAAGCCTGCCTTTGCTTACTCTTTGCTGGTGTTTGAACCCCAAGTGACCATGCAATGCCAAGGGCCAGTGTTCTGCCATGTTCCACGTTCTGTCTGGTTGCTTCCAACAATCCCTGGCAGACTCCTACTTCTTCCTGTCTCCATACCCTTCCCACCCAAACCTTCCCAGGCTTCCTATTTCCAGTCTGGAAGGACTGTCCTGTGTGCCTTTGCCGACTGACTAGTCGAGGGCCGCTGTGTCGAGTGGAGTTTACTCTTCCTGGCTCTGGTTGCCATCTCTCTCTGCCTGCTTTCCCAGGACCCACTGATGAGTTACTCAGGTGTCCTCCAGGGAGGGATCTCCTGGAGCCAATTATTCCCATTTATTTAATTTCTCAGAATATCTTGAGCACACAGAACAATAAAAACCTGGCCACCACCAATGCTGGAGGATGGCTTTCCTTGGCCACCTCCCATGCTGGTGGGGAGGACACCTTTGCCCAGCCCAGGGTTCCCTGGTGCACCCTTGACAGTTGAGCTTCCAAGTTCACCATTAAAGGATTAATTTCTGTGCTCATAATTGATGCTATAAATAAAATAAATCCTCAGTTATCACAATTAACAGAGGGAAGGGATAACACAGAGCTCCCAATATTAAATAAGACCAGCACCTCTAGTTTGGGAATGTATTATATGTCAAAGACTTCTTCAAAGCAGATTTTTCCCTCTTCATTTTGTTTGACTTTGCTTGACATCACCACTGGGCAGACTGCCTGAGCCAGTTCATGGGTGAAGCTCACGTGAGGCATGGGGCAGAGGGGAAGGAAGCTTTGTGAACGAGCATCCACAAGGGCCATCGAGAGCCATCTCCAGGCCTGGAAGGGATAAAGTGCTCTTGGACATCTTAGGCAGGGGGAATTGGGCTTGGGAAGGGCACGGAGCAGCGTCACTCTAATGAGATGGCCCGATGCCGCCTGGTTGGCTTGGTTATGTAATTGAGACCGGCAGCCTATCTGTCACCCTGTGCCCTGAGATGAGAGAGCTTTTGACAGTGTCCAAAAATCACTTTAACAAAAACAGAATCGATTTTTACTTCTTCCAAGCACGAAGCAGCCTCCAGGTAATTTGCATTTCCCTTTAAAGTCTAATCCTGGAAGGGGCCTGCCTGAGGTTTCAGAGACTGGGAGCCAGGCCTGGGAGATCAATATAGGCACTCCACAGAATGGGGTGTTTGATCAGGCACCCCCAGTGGAACCAACCAGAGGTGGGTTTTGTTAACCCTTAAGTTCCTGAAATTCTGGCTATACCATCATCCACTGCCTCTGGGGGGTCCACCCACCCTCCTCCCACCTTCCAAGGACCTTGGAGTGGGGTGTTGGCCAAACAGTGCCCATCTAGATGGTGGTGGGTCCCTACCTGGGGGATCTGATTATAGTGCAATTACTGGGAATAAATGCCCTCAGGATCTTCTCTTGGTTTGACATTTCTTAGCCAATAGTTCTCTGGTGCTGAAATTCCTAAGAGAGAGTGGAGACCTCATCCCAACAAGGAATCATTCATTCATTCAACATTCATTGAGTGTCCACTGTGTATCAGCCAGCACCATAGGCTCTGAGAACGCACAGGCACTATGATTGCTCGTCAGCCCTATGTGAAGTACAGACAAAATGAATGAGACTCATTTCTCTTTTTTTGAACCAAATCAAGAGAGGGTGGGAAAAGCAGAGTCAGAAAAGAGGTTTTTCTTCACATTCTTCCCGTCCCTCCAGAGACTACCCCTCACTCTGCTCCATCTGGCTAACTCTTGTCATCCTACAAAACAGCCCATGTTGTCTCCTCCAGGAAGGCTTCCCACATGCACTGCCATGCATCTTTCTTGCCAATTTGCCACATTTCATTAACTTTGTTTATATGTCTTTTCCCCAGAATATGAGTTCCTCAAGGGCAGGTATTTGCTTCGAAGATCTCTTTCTGATCTACACCTAGCACAGGACCTGCTATGTACTAGGCTTCAGTATATATCTGTTCAGCCAAAGAGGTGTGTACTCTGGCTTATCCCTCTTCAATTTTCTCACTCGTTAACCATCTCCTGCCCTTCGTAAGAGCCAGTGAAAGTGCTCTCTGACTGTTAGTGATATGGTCCTGTCTAACAGGATGTTTGTGGGTGGGTGGAAATGAGGAGGCCAAGTAGGGAATTCTCTAGTGCTGATGTCAGCCTAGCAGGGTTGGGACTTTCCTGCAAGGGAAGTTTCAACCCATGTATTTCACTATTGGCTGCTTGGCCAGGCTCCTTGCTCAGACTCCAGGGCCAGGGAGGAGCAGAAAGGGTGCCATGGATAAGCCCCTCTAAGCCCCACTACGCATGACGTTTCCCTCCATTCAGTTATTTATTCAACAGATACGTGAGTAGCTATTAGGCCCTGGGGACACAGCAGCAAAGGAAACAGCCCCTGATCTTGTGGGGCTTGCATTCTAGTGGAGAAAACCAGACAGGAAAGAGATAGATGGATACATATACCTACATATAGGCACTCAGGAAGTAATGCATGCTGCAGAGAAAAATAAAGCATGATGTGATAAATTGGGGGTGCCAAGTGTGAGAGGGGATGCAGCAAGAGAGAGCTGCTATTTTATGTGGGGAGGTCAAGACAGGCCTCTCAGATAAGGCTGAACTTGAGCAGAACCTGGAATGTGGGTTTCTTGGGGAAGAACATTCCAGACAGAGGGAACAGCAAACACAAAGGCCATCAAGCAGGAGGGGCCTTGGTGTGCTATTGGAAGAGCAAGAAGGCGCTGATGGCCCAACCCCAAGAGCAGGGACAGGTAGCCCAAAGCAGCCCATGCAGGACCTGTGTAATCACTGTGGTCACCACAGGGACTTGGCCCTCTGCCTTTTACGAATATGCTTGGAATGGGAAGTCGTTGGAGAGTTTTGAGAAGACCTGACTCACTTAAAAGGATCTGGGCAATGAGTAGTGAATACGTTGAAGAAGAGAAGCTACCACAGCAATCTGAGCAAGAGATGAGGGTGGCTGGGATCTAGTGGTGGCAGTGGAAAGGGGAGAAGTGAGAGATTCTGTCTACGTTTGAAGGTCAAGGCCACAGGACACACTTGCTGGTTCTGCAGCCAGCCTGCCAGCTGAACGCTTCACCCCTCCCATGGCCGAGGACTGGCCTGAAAGACAGAGACCTAAAGACTTCCACTGCTGGGAGAAGCATTTCGCAAGAAGAGGCATACGTAAAAGGCCTGCAGGGTGGCTCCCATACCCCGGCACCGGATCGCAGACCTCTGAGGCTGAGCTAGAGCATGGCCATCTGAGAACAGGGCCGGACTGGCAATCAGCAGGAGCACCTGCACTTGACTGAGGTTGCCTTCAGCCCAGGCAGAATTTCCCCAGCACCTGCCAAGGTGCTCACCACTGTGTGGGCAGTCTTGGCTCAGAAACTGAAAGGGAGCAGCCAGTCTCAAAAGCAGCAGCTCTGGTAGCTGCTGACACAGGCAGGGGGAGCACTTTGGGGCTGCAGGGGAGGAAGAAATGAATTCCCACGAGTGGAATGTCAGCCTTTGGGGTTCTTCACCCCAGGGTCACCACATTAGATTCGTCTTCTGATCCAGCTGTTCAAATCGCCACAATTTTTGGAAGGGAATTTCCATGCTGATGCCCATTTCACAGCTCTCTTCCGGAATCTCTTAAAATCAATCTCTCTCTCTCTGTGTTTGGTTTTGTTTGGGTTTCCCTCTTTAAACACACCCGTAAACAAAAACATGATTCTTCCTGAGGAGCAGCAATTATTCTGCCTGAAAATAGTATAAATAAAAGGCAGCCTGGCCCTCCCTCTCCCCAGGGGAGGGGCAGAACCCCTTGGTAACTACAGGGGGATTTTTGTTTCTCTCACCCAGGAGGGAGCGCCTGTCCCAGTCCCCACAGGGTTCTTGGCCACACACCTTTGTGGCTGGAAGCTTCTCCCAGGCAGGAAGAGGAGCAGAGGACTTCTCTATGAGTCCCCCCTCCCACTGTCCTCCAGGAAACCGACACTCTACTCACATCTTAAGTGTCCATCCTTTGGATGACCAAGTCAGTTTTTCTTTTCTGGGAAGTGAGAACCAGGCCCTTAGCAATCTCTTTTGGAGTCTATAGTAATGAATTCAAGCCAGCTTTGAAAGGGGACTTGTTTTTGATGAGGATGAAGGAGTTACCACAATCGCTTCAAGCTTCCGAAGTTCTCAGTCAAAAGACTTAAATGTATCGTGACCTCGAGGGCAAGGCCAGTGCTCCTGCCTCTGCTTTTCTCAGACCAGAATATAAGCCTTTCCCTTCTTCCCCCGCAGCCCCACCTCCCTCCACCCAGCTCAATGCAAATGATGGATAACTGGGAAGGGAGGGGCTGGGGAAGGAGGAGAACTCAGCCTTTGCTGACCATGGCTAGATGGAGGGAGATTGCATCTAGCTCATGTAATCATATTCCGGGTGTCAGGACTCGAATGGGTGTCATTAAACTGAATCAGAAAAATCGTTTTAATATAAGTGCCACCTCACACACAAGCTAGTTGATGGAGAGATGGATGGGGCTGGGGACGCCTCCTTTGTAATGCGATGCTGTAAAATCCCATCACCTTCATTATTTCCCACAGAGCCAACACATCATAATACCCAAGAGCGGCAGAACAGCTTGAATTTAATATACAGAAAGTCCAATCAAACAATAAATGGATGGAACTATATAAAGAAACCATTTTCTGGGAGGCTGGCTCCATTCTTTGGGATTCAGCTCCCTGACACATGAAATGTGCATCAATTTTCCCCAACTAATGCAGCTGCTGAATCACCACATGTGATATTTGTTTGCTTCAGAAGGAGAAGAGGGGAACTTTCCCCCTTGCATTATCTAGCTATCGATGCAAAATTGCAAATCTCATTTTCTTTGATTTGCATCCAGTGGTTCCCGGTAGCTCAGCGAGGCACCCTCCTGTTACCAACAAGACTGGAAGCACAGCCCTCCCTCCATCCCAGAACCTTTACTTACTTACTTTATATCATCTTTAAACAAAATCCAACTCTGGACCCAGAGTGGGCTGGTAGTGGGCAGGGACATCTCTACATTTGCAGTCATCGGAGAGAAACTGGCCAAACCCTGGGCCATGCTGACAAATCCCAAGTGCCTGTGATGTTCACTTCATCCAGTCTTGTCTCCGAAGTTGTATAGAGCTGATGTTTCCCTCTGGACCAACTTCCTACCCCCAGCCCAGCCCTCCACCTCCCCTTCCATCCCTGCTACCCAGCCAATTATTGAGAGACTATAAATGCAAATAGCAACCCGATCAGCCAAACAAAATTCGCAAGGCAAATCAGCTCCTTAAAATCATACAATACATGTCAAAGACTGATGGAAATCATGTTTTTGTGCTTCTGATGTGGGATTCTCTCTAACGCTGCTTTTCCAATGGCATGGATAACTGAGAGTTAACCATAATTACAGGCTTGGAGCTGCTGAGAAGTATCATTAGTTTATTTTTACTTCTTCCTGGTCACGCATATTTAAACAGGAAAAAAAAAAAGCAACCTTAGGAGAATTCAGCTAAACTAAATGATATCAAAACCATGGACAGCATAAACCTCGATTCAGTTCAACAAACATTGCTGAGCACCTAGTATCTGTGAAGCACCCTACTAGACAGTATTGGGGATGTGGAAATGACACCTTGGTACTGTCCCCGAGAAGTTTACAGTAGAGTAGAGGATTGGAATATGTTTCTGAGTGTACAAGAGAGAATGAGGCGTGGCCCGAAATGATTAAAAAGTGTTTGACACAGAAGAAAAGCTTAATAAGTATTTGCCAGTGAACAAGTGATTAGCTTCATGGAAAGGTGACATTTCAGCTGAATCAACAATAGTAGACAGGATTTTGATATGTGGAAACAGAAATTCCAAGTAAATTGCAAACGAGTACGGTACTTGGAGAGTTTAGCTAATGTGCTGGTTTGCCAGAGTTTAGAGTATGTGAGGAGTGTGGCTGGAGGTGAGCAGGAACAAAAGGTTTGCTAGAGACATGAGGGTCTAAAATATTAGGCTAAGGGATTTATTTGGTAGACATTAGGGAGTACTAAATGTGTCCCTGTGACACACGGACTAGGAAGGTGTCTTCTGGATGAATGTTAGACGGGAGCCCTTGAACCCGGTGACGTTAGCCAGGAGACAGATCCAGGGAAGAAGTAAAGAAGGCCTGACCTAGGGCAGGCACGGTGGAAAAGGAGAGATAAACGTCCAGAAGGAGGTGAAGTCCAAAGTAACTCTGGAACCATACAACGGGACAAGTAGACAAACATTCAGGAGGAACAGGTTGGCTGGAGGTCAAGGGCAAGGTAGAGACCATGAGCTTGGCTGTGGGTTGGCAGTGTTTGCTGGTAACCCTGAGTGTCCTTGAAGTAGCTGGCAGGCAGGTGGAAAGGTAGGTCTGCAGCTGAACAGGGAGAAGGGGGCTAAAGCAGCAGGTTCTAAAATCATCATCTGAAGCAGGGAAAATAGGTGAGATGGCCCAGGAAAACACGAAGGGAAGGATGAGGAGAGGACCTGGGAACCCCTTCCTGTCCCAGGCCCTGTTTCTCTGCCCCTGCCCCCCGTAGGAGTACGGGTGACCACTGTGTGCAGCGTGGCCCATGCCTCTCTCCCTCGTCTGCAGAAGTTCCCTTTCATACCAGGTTTCTGCTAGAGCTAAAAGGTCATATTGGTTTTCTGAGTAAAACAAGGTTTTCTTTTTAGTCTCCTACCATGATAATTAAATAAACAGCACTGACCCAGGAAATCAAAATTGGTTTATGAGCTTTGCTAAAATATAATAAGAACAGAATCCTTACATTGGCTTGTGGATGGGGGGTTGGGGTCTAAATAGTCACAGACCAGCAAACATCCCTTGCCCAGCCATGGAGGGTGCTGACTCTGTGTGGCACAGCCTTCATGGGTGACACTGTCGGGCCTGGCAGCGTCAGACCCCTGGGCAGAGTTTCCAAGCACTAGAGACACTGCTTGTCCCACTCATTCCCTCCTTCTTAGAGCGAAACGTCAGACGTACTCCTGACATCACTGGGCGTGTCCTCTGGCCTTCCCTCTCTTGGAGACATCTCTCTTGGGGTCTTGGTAAGCAACTGGGGAAAGCGATGGTTCAGTAATTCAGCAAATTTGCATTGGGCTATCTTTGTGAGCAAAGCACAGTCCTAGTTGCTATGAGGGGCTCCAAAGAAAGGGGATGAGGACTAAGTTCTGGGAGGAGGGAGTTCAATTTGCTTCCTATATATGAGATGCCCAGGTGGCGCTAGCAGTAAAGAACCTGCCTGCTAAGGCAGGAGACATAGGAGACACAGGTTTGATCCCTGTGTCGGGAAGATCCCCTGGAGGAGAGCATGACAGCCCACTCCAGTATTCTTGCCTGGACAATCCCTTGGACAGAGGAGCGTGGCAAGCTACAGTCCATGGGGTTGCAAATAGTCAGGCCTGACTGAGTGACTTAGTGTGCACGCAGGAGATGGTGAGAGTGTAGGCAACTTGCCTGAGCTCCCACACTGTAGCAGCATTACTAGATTCAAAACAAGGTCTTCTGATTCCTTTAGAGTCTCTGCTTCATAAGAAGCCTCAGCCTAGTAACATGGGTCCTTTGTGCACACAAAGCTATATTTCTGGATTTAACAAGGTGAGAGTTCTGAGTAAAGGGCAGAAAAGTGTAGGGGAAGGTGGAGGAGGCAGGAATCAGGGAAGACTTCTTGGAAGAGGTGATGCTTCAGCTGGTCCTTGAACGATTGTGGTGGAAATGTTAAATGTATTCCTTCAGTCGATCATTTATTCAGTAAATAATGTGGGTCTCTATGTGCCAGGCAGTGTGCTTGGGGCTAAGGATGTATTTATGAACAGAACAGGCAAATTCTGAGGGACTAGAATTCTAGTAGGAGCAGAAGATGATAGACAAATTACTGTATAAAATGAGAATGAAAAGTTGAAGTAAAAGGTAGGAAAAAAGAGATAAAGCTTGTAAGGAGAGATAGAATGAGGCCATCAGCCTGACCCAGGAAGATATGAGGAACCCCACCTTGAGATTAAAGGGGCAGTGTCCTTAGTGTCTCCCAAAGCGGAAGCTCCATCCACGGTTAGGAGATGGGGAGAAGCTGGCCTGGGACAGAAATGATAATTCAAGAGCTGTGTCCGAGTCTCTTTACGGTTGTCGTCTGGAAGATGAGGAGGCTGAATAGGTAGCAGAAGATTTACCCTGACCTGTGAGGGACCACTGTCCCTCAGCAGTAGCAGCAACAACAGTAATAATAGCTAATATTGAGATTATTGAACTTTTATGATGTTCCAGGTTTGGTGCTGACTATAAATCATTTACATGGGTTTCCTCACGTAACCCTCCTTAACCAAAGGAGAGTGAGGTTACTGAGAAAACCGAGGCCCACTCAGAGCCTATGGCTGGTGTCTGGAGAAGCTGGAGCTCTGTGTGCAGTATAACCAGTGTCTGCTCTTAACCCGTCACTAGCCACCCAGATTTTCACCAGAGGCTTTGGGGACTGGGAGGAAGAAACAGCGCCCCCCAGCCTCCTAGTGTGCTGGCACCAAAGGCTCTCGTGCTTGTTGGCAAAGGTCATGGGGGTGAAGAGTGGGTGGAGGATGGTGATGAAGGAAGGATCAGAGTCATGGGGAAGGGGCCAGCAGGATCTAAGGGACCCAAGCTGGTCTGGGCCAACAGAGAAGGGACGGCATGGGCATAGGGGCAGAATTCACCAGCAGGCAGTGAACTTATTGGTGAAAAGGAGGGAAGACAAAAAAAGAAGGAAGTGGGAGATTTTAGTGTTACAGTAGAGTTTGTACAAAAGAAGAAAAATTGAAGGGAGAGGTAAAGTTGTAAATATGCATAATGTGTAAATATCCTATGTAAATATCTTTCAGAATAAAAGTCTGAAAGTCTTATGCCCTCTCCCTCTCTGCAGAGATCCTGGTCCCTGGTGGCTCTGTCACCCATGTCCTATGTCTAGAAGTTGGCAGCATCCCCCAACCCCACATCCATGGCAGGCCACGGGGCATAACTCAGCCTTTTACTGGCCCCAGCCCAGCCCACCAGAGAAACCACAGCTCAGCTCAGCAGAGCTGGAGGCCAGTTCTCATGTTTTTAGAATAGAAGGAAGCAGCTCTGATGGGGGGGATCCTGTCTGAACCCGCTGACTGAGCACAGGCTGCCCAGTCCTCCGGCCTCTGCAGCTATAGGCCCTCACGGTGATCTGTGGCTGGAAGATGGAGCAGGTGGCGGCGGGGTGGGGGGGGATAAGGAGTCTTCCAGGCACATCCTCCCTAGAGGTCATAGGTGCCGCCTTGTGGAAGGCTCACAGTGCCAGGTGTGGCTCTTCCACCACAAGCTCTGACCCTCCCGCTCCCCTCTGCTGGCTCTCCCGACATTGGGGTGTTAGACTCATTCAGCCTTTTTCATGCCATTTCTGCTCCAGAGATGGAGAAGAGCAGTTTGCTGCATGAGACTCTACATTTGTTTTTTTTCTTTTTTCCCTTCTTCCCTGGCCTGTTTCTCTTCTGCTTCCAGAAGCTGCTAGAAGTTCTCCTGAGACTTCGGTACCTGAGGGTTTGCATCCCTGTCTTCTGAGCCAAAGCCCCTTCCCCTCCTCACCCTGCCCTCTTCAGCAGAAATGTCTCTCCTGGCCAGAAAAAGTCTGTTGTGTTGATTAATAAAGCATTTTCTTGCAGCCTGGCGGGCACACTCCCAGTCTGGGCAGGGCTTAGAGAGAGATGATGAAGTGTTATGCTCACCCCCGACTTCCACACACAGTGTTTGACTTACTTAATATTTCCATGTAAGGTCAGCTTCTCATCTGAGGAGCAGGGACTGCTGTGTCCACACTCTGATTTACGTGTTTTATGATGGCTCATGTGGGTTAGTTGCACCCTCCTGCTGGGGTTGGGCTCCATAGGACAATGGGAAGACCACTGAACAAGGAGTCAGGCGATGTGGGTTGTAGGGCCAGCTTCAGCAGGCTGTATGATCTTGGACAAGTCACTTTTGGTCCTCAGAATTCTCTTCTCAATGATGAAGGGTTGGATTTAGTGAGTTCTCATTTCCAAGTCAGTTTCACAAGCTGTCAGTCTCTTCCTCTTCAGAGGAAATCTGATCATTAGCCCAGTAGCCTGAATGATCACAGCCTGGGGAACTAGCCTCTAGATGGTGGGGCACTGGGAACCATCCCATTCCCATTTCTTCATCTCTAAAGAGGTCCAAGTGAAAAGAATCCTTGGCCAAAGTGACCATCAGAAATGCAAGTCTGCCGACGGACCTGGGAGGTTCTGCTCTGAGATTCCCCCAGAGGGCTCCAGGGTTCGTGATGGTAAGCCGGCATGGCTCAGATTCGAGTCAGCATCTCTCAGTCACACAGCACTATGTTTGGAGAGACCAGGGAATTGTGAATTCAGCTCCTTGGATAGGCCAGATTAGCTGGATGAGGGGAAGATAGAGGTTAACCGTGGGATCTGCAGAGAGCTACGTAAGCCCCATGAATCCTACTTTGCTATCACCCTTCAGAGCTGGACTCCCTTCAGCAACCTCCCCAGCAGATGGCAACGAATCTGCCTGAACATTCAGGGATGGGAGTTTACCCTTTGGGCTGCAGTGATTCCATTTTGGAGAGGGTCAGTGATCGCAACCTTCCTCTCGTGTGTTCAATCCAAGCCTATTTCCTCTACACCTTGGAAGGATGAGGGCTTTTGAGAACCCAAAAGGTCCTGTTAGGAAATAGTTGCGGAAGGCAAGTATAATTATGATCAGGGAAGTCATTAGGGGACTTGGTGGCAAGAAGACCCTGGGACATGTGTCCTGGCATGGACTTGGGATTGCTCAGTTGCAGCTCTGGCAGATCCAAACCCTGGGGAAGAGTGGAGGTTCCCAGATGAACCAGTTGCTCTTTAGGCCCTTGGGGAGTCTGCACAGCATGAATGGGCAGGTTCTGGGGTGCGTGGAGTCCCCATCCTTTCCCTGGCCCCCCACTCCCCATCCCTACTGACATCCCAGCCAGGGTTTCTCCCTGCCCCACTCCATCCCCATCTTCTTTCCTGCTGTTATCCCTTTGGTCAGTAAATGGCCCTTCCCTTCTCCACTCCCATTATTTAAGAACATGAGCTCCCCAGAGGAACGCAGGGGAATCTCGACATTGCTATTAGCATCCGTGTGGGCAGCGTGGCTTACATTACTTTGAGTTATTTGAATGAACCAACCATTTAATGATCACAGAGGACTGGGGAGAGGGTGAGCGTGTGGGCTGTCTCCGGCTCTGGGCATCTCACCGGCTGGCTTGCCAAAGTGCCGAGAGGACGAGGACTGAAGGGCCAGTAGCAGGGTATGGGCATGGAAAGGAAGTTCAGTGGAAATGGGCCGGGTTAGTGAGTCATCTCGGGAGTCTCCCTCCCTCCCGTCACCACCTTCTGACAGCACAGGCAGCCCTTCTCCTCAGAGTCAGGCACCACGGTCCCCGGCCCAACTTCCAGCAAAACGCCTGGAAAAGAAGGGGCTCAGGGCTCAGATTCTGGCATGTCGCTGCCCTGTCATGCCCTGCCAGTTTACTCAGAGTGAGAAGCACCTGCACACGGGTGGCTCAAGCAACCTGTGTGTGTTGTTTGAATAACTTTAAACCAAGCAGGACTAGACATTGAATCAGGTGCAAGGTTTGTGTGTTTCACAGCATGAAGTGAGGGACGGTATGTTAGTTGTCAGTCATGGCTGACTCTTTACGACCCTATGGGCTAGCCCACCAGGCTCCTCTGTCCTTTGGATTCTCCAGGCAAGAAGGCTGGAGTGGGTTGCTATTCCCTGCTTCAGGGGATCTTCCTGACCCAGGGATCAAACCCGAGTCTTCTGCATTGTGGGCAGATTCTTTACCATCTGGGCCACCAGGGAGGCCCAGAGGATGTGCTCCAACTTGGAGTGGAATCTGTAGCTCTGGGACACTTCCTGTCCAGATAGGGCTGAGCCAAGCGGATCATCAGATCTGTTTGACCTGGAGATGTCACGGAAGAGATAGAACTCCCAGGAGTGTGCAAATGACATGAGAAAGTTGTGGGGCTTGGAGGGCCAGAAAGGGAAAGTGTTTCAGGGAAACAGTGAAAGTCGGAGGAGAGAATCAGAAACAGGCTCTGTGCTCATTGTGTGAGTGTTTCTGTGAAAGGCTGCTGGAAGCGAGGGGTGGGGAGGGAGGAGGGGTGCCCAGCATAACCCTGGGCCACTGTGGAAGGGGAGAACCTCCAGGTCCCAGGTTGGCCTGCTGAAAGGTGACCCTTCCTCTCACATCAGAAGCATCATCCTGGACCAGGGCTGGGTCTTCTGGTTCTTAGATGAGTCCCCCACGCACCTACAGATTTCCCCTGAAAAGCAACTCTATACCTGGAGAATCCACTGAGAATTGATGGGGCTCTTGTCTCTCTGAATTTGTATACTCCGGGGACCTCATATAAGTGAAGATGTTAGATCGTTACTTTTAAAAATTATAAAATACATCAAACATGCAAAGAAAAAACATCTTGTCATCTTTCAGGCAGCATCCATAAAATAAAACTCCCTTATGCCTATAAATATGAATGCTTCTCATTAGTATGGCAGCGTTATTTAACGGAACTTATAAGGGTACCTTTATTTTAATGGGTGGGGGGGGTTATGACTACATTGTAAAAAATGAGTTAAATGTCTTTTTTCTGTGTGTTAATTGTTTAAAATTAAATTAGAAACCAGCTTGTTTAAAATTAAACCTGAACCAGAGCAAGTCAGCAGTCCTTGGATTTGTAGTCCTGTTTACACAAAAAATGTGTTGGGGTGGGGTTTGTGGGGAGCACAGGCTTTCCACTGCAGATGCTGATTTGAATCCACTATTGCCCATTTCCTTTATTCATTCGACAAATATTCCTGTTGTGCTGACTGTGTGTGCCTGTTCTTGTGATGATGAAAAGCTCACCACATGTAGTCACCGGGCACATGAAATGAATCAGATAAATTGCCATGACACCTGTAATTATGCTCCTTGGCAGAGTTCAGGCCCATGCTCTTTGGGCTATGGGGAAAAAGGTGAAGGAAGTGGCCCTCTCTAGGACCCAGCATTAGGGGCTCCTCTGTCAGCAGTGTAGGCCCGCCTGGTCCATCCCGGAGAATCAGAGCTCCTCCTTTTCCTGGCTTTGCAAGAGCAAGAATCCATCCCGTTCTCCACCCGACCTTTGTGTCTACTAGTCAGAGCAAGAATTTTGACAATGTAAACATCAATTCTGTCTCAGAAAAGCCTCTCTGAATTTGTGCCTTGTTACTCCAGATTTTAGAGTCTTTTCCTTTAGATCTGTGCCTCTCAGTGGGGTCACCTGGCCATGCCTTTGATCTTGCTCCTCTGGAGCTGGCCAGGCTGCTGGAGGCAGGTGGAGCTGCTCACCAGTGGCTCTGATCTCCCAGCCTCACCTGGCTGCCCTGGAGGCTGGGGAGATCTGCACCTGCCTGCATACCTGTAATCCATTCTTGCCCACCTGTGTTCCACGGCCCCTGGCTAGGAACCTCTAGCATCCTTAGTCTCACCTCTACCCACCTGGGGCTGTCGGGGTCCTAATGCCATTCTAATGCCAGCTGGTCCTAATGCCAGCAAGCTCTTTGGGCTCTGAGCATTCCTGTCACCCCCCTCAGAATCGGTTGACACAATGTTCCCCAGTCTTTGTTGAATGCTCGGCCACTTTCTTAGGGCATGACCAAACAGAAGTCCCCCTGTGAGCCTCAGTTTCTCCTTTAGGCAGACGCGGATTCCTGTGAGGTTGAAAACTAATGACGTTTATGCAGTGCCTGGGCCAGTGCCTGGCACATGTGAGTGGCCAGCATGAACCACCGCTGGCACTTGAAGGGTCTCTTTCTGCCCTTGCTCCTGGGCAGGGACGGCCAGATGAACAGAGCTGTCGCTGGTAAATAACGCTTGGCTCACCCAGGAGTACCAGATGGTGTGCCAGCAACTCGGGCCAGGAAAACTCAGGGCGGGAGCTTCAGGGAGAACAGAAGTGGGACTGGAGCTGCCCAAGGGCTCGGCTCTGTGGACACCACCCACACGGGCGAGGAGGGCTCTGTGGACCCCTGTGCCTCAGACACCATAAAAGTGAGATCACAGCCCCGGTGTCAGCCAAGCAGCAAGCAAAGGCGGCCTGGAACCCCATCACCTTCTTTCCTGGCCTATGCCCTTCCCTTCATGTGAAGAAGTCTTTAATGTCTCCCTCTGACTTCCCTTAAAATACCCACCTCCCTAGATCAGCATCCCACTGGATCCTCATCCCATCTCCGTGTCAATGCAGAGTTTCAGCCTTAAGGGTTGGGGAGAGAAGACGCACCGACAGCATCCAGCGTGGCAGCAAGGAGGGAGCTCAGTGACCGCTGGCCACCGCTGAGGACAAGATGAGTCTTTACCAAGCAGCCCGTGCCCCCTGCTCTGAGCAGAGGTCAACCCTGGCTCTCAGACACCAATGAAACCAGAGAAAGAGCGTCCCCAGCAAGGCAGCCTCCGCCCTGCTGTCGCTTGGAGCTGCCTGGAGTGAACGAGGAAATGATTATTTATCAGGGAGTTGGTCAGGAAATTGGACACATTCAACAAAGACCAGGAAACATCGTGCCAGCTGAGTCTGACGGGGGTGACCGGCTGCTCAGAGTACAGCGGCCTCCCTGGTGTCAGCGTGTGCTGTCGGAGGGATGACTGAGGGCACCCACTGCACGTGTGATGAGTGCAGGTGGACAGCCTTCTGCGGCCAGCCAAGATCCTGGCTGCTGGCCCCTGGCAGGTGGGCCAGCAAGCTGCAAAGTAGGTCGGGCTGTAAGTCCAGGTCCAGGTCCCCAGGGCTGAGTAAGCATCACCCTCCATGGCACCTCCCTCCTCCCCAGGATAAGGGCACAGAGTCCAGGCTGCCCTATCCCGGCCCCCTCCTCAGACTCCCAGGCTGATGCCCCCCCTGCTCTGGTGGGGAGAGGGGAGGCAAGGCATGAGCTGGAGGGCTTCCCTAGAGTGGGAAGCATGAGTTTGAATGGGGTTTTCCCCAATTACTCACTAACCTGCTCCACAGCCAAGGCCCGGACTCCCCTCAGGCTCCTCATTAAGAAATAGAGAGATGAGAGCTGATGGGAGAGTGCTCTGGAAACAGTGTGTTCTGTTCTCTCCCCGTCCCCAGGGATGTAAGCTCATTCCCATCTTCCTATGAGAAGGGGTTTGAGAGCCCGCATCTCCCGTGGAGCTACGGGGTTTCGCACATGGGACTGTCGCATTGGTGCTTGATGCCTCTTCCCTGGCTCAGCCTGGGGGGTCCACATGGGATTTCTCCCCCACCCCGCCTCTGTTCCCAGGTTTTCCCAAGGATCTTCCAGTGTTAAACCTGACAGCTGTCTAGGCTGGGGAGGGGACTGAGGTCCATGCTCTGACCGGTCCTGTGGGGAGGGGAGGGACGGGTGTCTCGCCTGGGCTGGTGTTTGGCTTCTATCACGTCCCTACCTCATGGAAGTTCCTGTTTCTCTGTTTGGAAGGTGACCTAGGACCATGAACTATGCCCCTGTGGCTTGCTGAAGGGGCCTTTCTCAAGTGCCCTGAGGATCAGCATCTTCAGCAAAATGGATCTTCAGCTTGGGGATATTTTCTCTATTCTCTGGGCCCAGATGTCAAACCCTAAATAGCTAGGGACTGCAGGATGCTAGAGAATTTGTTTAGGGTCTGCTGAGAAGCCAGCTTGGGAAAAGGATGCCGGGCCCAGCAGTGAGGATGGAAGGGTTGGTCCAAGGCGGATGAGGGAGCCTGCCAATGCAGGAGGCGTAAGAGATGAGGATGGGATCCCTGGTTTGGAAAGATCGCCTGAAGGAGGAAATGGCAGCCCCCTCCAGTATTCTTCCCTGGAGAATCTCATGGACAGAGGAGCCTGGTGGGCTGCAGTTCGTGGGGTCACCAAGAGCTGGACATGACTGAAACAACTTAGCAGGCACGCATGCACGCACGGATAAGGGGGGTGTTGCTAGGACTGTGGGACCCTTGGACTGCACTCCGCGCCTGCCACAGCGCATTTGTCGGGAACAGTGTTGGCACTAAAGATGCTCCAGTTCATTTGTCACAGTTGCTAGTCTCTTGGGCTTACCCAGCTTCCCAGTGGAGGGCAGGGAGAGACTATACGTATTCCTGCACCAGTGGTCCCAGGAAGCAGGAGGCAGTGAGTGAAGTTAGCGAGTCTGCAGCTCATTCCTGGAGGCCCCTGGGCGCTTTCCTCCCTTGTGACCTTTAGGAATGAGGGAGGCCCTGACTGTGGAGGGGGGGACATGGGAGATGGGGTGAGCCTCCTGGAACAAAAGGAGTCACAGGAAGACCCAGGATGGCAGAAACAGAGGGCTGTTCACCTTAGGGTGCTCACGGTGGAGTGTTTAAATACAGAGAAATAATTCTCTCTCCCTCTCTGTTTATAGTTTTTTGCTCCGGGGAAGAAATCTTCATTCCTTGAGTAATTATAGCCAAGAACACTAAGGGTTTTGTGGAAAGTTTAGAGTGAGTGGGGCAAGCATGGCAAAGTGCTTCTAGAAGCTTGGATCAGCCTGTCTACCACCAGCAGCCTCACCTACCTTTGATACGCGGAAGCGGTCACAGCAACGTAGTCTCTATTTAGACAAGTGGACAGAGTCCAGCTTTTAAATTTCAGAACAGTCGCTCTGTCTGTTATGTAGTCTGGCTTCCTCTGTGAGTGCGAGTGTGTGAGTGTGTTTCCCTTCCCCTCTATGGATCTGTCATTGGGTGATAAAATAGAACATGATGAGTGTCATTCTAAAGCAATTACAAGCAAGATGCATAATGGCAGAGCTGGAGAACACGGCATATGGCCTCGGGCGGCCGCCATGTGAGAATTAATCGGGAGATTTTGTTTCCCCCTCATCGCCCTCAAAAACCAGATCAGCTTCATGGCGAGGAAGAGACCATCAAAGCCCCCCACAGCCTGCCAGATGGATGCTGGAGGCTCTGGGGTGCAGATCAAGGGTTGCCTTGCAGTGCTGGCTGCTAGGGCATGGCTAGACATAAGGGGCCTGCCAGCTCCAGAGGATACAGAAGAATGGGGAACGCCCCCAAATCCCAAACTGAGCAGCCCAAGCCTGGACAATCTGGGGGTAGCACAGAGAGTTCAGGCTCAAAGGCAATGTGTTTTTCTTTCATCAGTGCTGATTCTGCTGAGTACCTCTGTGCCCTCCCTCCAGCTCCAGCCGCTTCCTGCTCCCCACTTCTCTGGCAGCTCATTGCTGTGTTCATACATCACATTGCTAAGTGAAGCTCTTGGGGCATCCAGTCTGCTCTGTTTGCTGTTGACCAACTTTTACCACTCTTTCCTGGGACCAACTCTGCTCCTGGGCACCGCAGATTGTGCCCCAGGCTCCGTCCTATCCTGATCTCTGCTCAGGGCTCTGCTGGGGACTGGAGAGGTTTCTGGAGCAGATTGATGTGGGACCCTGGCAGGGATGAGAATAGCCTGGTCAGGTTGGATGCCTCTATACAAGGTGGATTAGGACTCTGTCCTTGTCACATGCTTGGGATGAAAGTATCTCCCTGCCCTAACCTACCCACCCCAGCTGTGTGAGTATGTGTGTGTACGCCCGCACATATGGTTGTCTCTGTGTTTATGTGTGTTGGGTGGTTTGGGGACAGCCTGTCACCAGACTGCCAGGTCACTGGGCAGAGCTCCCAAGGATTCAAGGGTCCTTATTCATGTGCCCTGGAAAAATACAAGTGACCTGCTTGCTCTAAGCTGATTTGCAGGACAGTGGGGAGTAGGCAGGGTCTGCCCATGGTCTCCCCAGGTTTATATTCCTGAGCTCCACTGAGAGAGTCCTTTTTTCCCTCTTCCCCACTCACTGACTTGCCTTAGCAGAAACTGGCAAACTTATTTTGTAAGAAGCCAGAAAATAAATAAATATTTTAGGCTTTGTGGGCCATACATCCTCTGTTCCAGCTACTCAACTCTGCTGTTGTAGCACAAAAGCAGCCATAGACAATAGGTAAATGAATGAGCATGACTGTATTCCAATCTTATTTATAAAAACAGAAGATGGAACAGATCTTGTCCCATAGTTATGGAGGACAGGAGCCCAGCATCAGCATTTGCCCTCTGCAGATGCCCTCTTTCTTTGGGGACTTGAGCAATATCTTGCTTTAAAATGAAAACTTAGCATAAGCTCTTCCACGCTCCTTTCCCAGTTCACGTGTTTACATACCCTTTCTGTACTTAGAATTATACTATCAATATTATAGCACTGGGAGCTGAAAGGTCATTTCATTCCACCCACTTATTTTATAGGTGAGAAAAACTAAGGCAAAGAGTGAAGCTACTTGCCCAGGACTTCAGCACTAGTTGGTGGCAGAAGTGGGATCATGCAAAGCCTGGCAATTTCAACCAGGCTTTTCCTGTCTACCATAGTCTCATTCCAGAGAAGGCAATGGAAGCCCACTCCAGTCCTCTTGCCTGGAAAATCCCATGGACGGAGGAGCCTGGTGGGCTGCAGTCTGTGGGGTCACGAAGAGTTGGACACAACTGAGCGACTTCACTTTCACTTTTCACTTTATGCATTGGAGAAGGAAATGGCAACCCACTCCAGTGTTCTTGCCTAGAGAATCCCAGGGACGGGGGAGTCTGGTGGGCTACCGTCTATGGGGTCTCACAGACTCAGACACGACTGAAGTGACTTAGCAGCAGCAGCAGCAGCAGCATAGTCTCATTCCCAGCATATTATGTTCTTAGAGTGGGCAGAACAAAACTGCACCAAGCACCATGGAATTACAGACTTGGCTGAGCAGCAACACTGTGTGTGTGTGTTAGTGGCTGTGGGGGTCTCTAGTGCATTGGAGGAGTCCTGGAGAAAGAACCTTGTTGCTTTCTGGGAAGTGCCTCTGGTGGGCATCTAGTTGGGGAAAAGAGAGTTCTTCTGGCACTTTTTTCACCAGTATGTCTTGGTCAGCATTGTAATCAGTCTGCTTTGTTCTGGTTGCCACTCTGGGATTTGAAGGCCCTAAGCCCGTCCTCGCATCCTCTCTTAGACATAGCATTGAGTACAGGTGGCACTAGTGATAAAGAGCTCACCCGCCAATGCAGGGGACATAAGAGATGTGAGTTTGATCCTTGGGTCGGAGAGAACCCCTGGAGAAGGGAATGGCAACCCACTTCAATTTTCTTGCCAGAATCTCTTGGACAGCCTGGAGGGCTACAGTCCGTGGGGTTGCAAAGAGTCCAACACAACTGAAGTGACTTAATACGCATGCAGATAGGACACACAGCTCCAGGTTTCCCTGCTCACAAACAAGATTGGTTTTATTTTAAGAAGAGAAAGTGACAGCTCTAGTTGTAAGTTTATTTTTTCCTCTAGAGATTCTGAGTGGGATCTTCACTTGTCTCGGCCTCAGTTTCCCTGTTGGTGTGTTAGGGAGGTGTCCAGGCAGGGTAGAGAGGTCTCAGAGACATTGTCCTTATTGCAGAGGGGAAAGCCCAGGTCCTGAGGGGCTAGGAGGAGACACCAGGTGTCCTGCTCATGGAGGTCTCTACCTGGGAAGCCAAATAACTCAATGAGTCAACCCTGGCTTCAGCTGGAATGGCAGTGGGAAGGGGGAAGAGAGTTGGAAAAATGAGCCGAACCCAAGCCTGGTGTTTGGCTGCACCTGCCCTTGAAATAAGGAATGCTGCATGTCAGGAAGAGAAAAGTGGGACTCGAGAGCCCAGGCCAAGCCTGGAAAGGCTCCCGGAGGATGCTGAGCTCACAGCCCAGACCCTCCAATCAATAGGGCATGGCTATTTATAGCATCAGCCTGAGAGAAACTTAATTATGATCAAAAGGAGCTATTTAATACTGTGCTTGCCGAAGACGCAACCTCTTGTCAGTGGAAATTAATCAGCGACTGCTGTGGGTTCCTGCCCCCTTGGCTCCAGAACTGGGGAGGTGTCTGGCGGGAGCTGGGGCATCGGCTGCCCCAGGAGTGCTGATGCCATCAGTGCCCTCACAAAGTCATCTCATGAGCAGTGGTCTTCCCCAGGGCTCCAGATGCATAGGGGTGAGGGTCCTGGACCCCAGCAGGGCAGGAGAAAATGTTTGGGAGACAGGGACTCATGACTCAGCTCAGATCCTGCCACTCTCAAAAGCTTCCTTGATTACTCCAGCCCACAAGCATCTCCCTCTTCTCTTTACTTCTGCAGTCTTTGCAGCATGTTGACTACTCCGGTCAGGACTCAGTGTACCCCTCCTAGATGAGGGGCTGCAGCTGTAGTTCCTGCCAAATCTGTAAATTAGAGATAATAACAGCACCTTCTTCATAGAGTAGTTACAAGGGTTAAGTTGAGTTACCATCTAGTGAGTTTGAGTGAACTCCGGGAGTTGGTGATGGACAGGGAGGCCTGGCGTGGTGTGATTCATGGGGTCGTGGAGAGTCAGACACGACTGAGCGACTGAACTGAACTGAACTGAACTCACTTGGAGGGCTTCCCAGGTGGCTCATTGGT
Source organism: Moschus berezovskii (assembly GCF_049115385.1). Taxonomy (NCBI): domain Eukaryota; kingdom Metazoa; phylum Chordata; class Mammalia; order Artiodactyla; family Moschidae; genus Moschus; species Moschus berezovskii. The sequence goes on along the minus strand of NC_142463.1, from coordinate 91,431,217 downwards.
AGAGACTCTGCCTGCGGTGCAGCAGGTGCAGGTTCATTCCCTGGGTGGAGAATATCCCCTGGAGGAGGAAATGGCTACCCACTCCAGTATTCTTGCCTGGAGAATCCCATGGACAGAGGAGACTGGTGGGTTCCAGTCCACGGGGTCACAAAATTGTCAGACATGACTGAGTGACTAAATAATGACGACAACTCTCTTGGAAGAGCCTGGCACTTGGCAAGGACTCCATAAGCATTAGTCCCTGTTACCACCATGCTAGTACTCCTTGTGTGTTAATTACCTTTGTCTCCCCAGCCAGATGGTTTCTCAAGGGTGTGAATGGTTCCTTTATCCTTGAAGTGACCTCCTGTGGTACCTAGCACAGTGCTGGCCACCTCTAGGGTGTTTAATACGTGTTGGCTCTTTAGTCCATTTGATTCAAAAGCTAAAAGAATTCATTCTCTCATTGATTCTCAAAACCTTTGTTGAGTCTTCACATGTCAGGCTTCATACCAGACACTGAAGGTGTGAAAAGCCTTGGACACAGATGAACTTTATGTTGAGGGATCTGCCCATGTAGACAGACCATTATGATGCAGTGTGACAGTGGTAATAGAAGTGTGGCCAGTTCCTGCGGAGGAGATCACTGAGGAGGAGGAGGCGACTTTCCCATCTGGGGTTGCTGTGGAGGATTCTTGGTGTCTGTTTAGTTGCTAAGTTGTGCCCGACTCTTTTGCAGCCCCATGAACTGTAGCCCACCAGGCTTTTCTGTGTATGGATTTCCCGGGCAAGAACACTGGCACGGGTTTCCGTTTCCTGCTCCAGGGTATTTTCCTGACCCAAGGATCAAATCCACATCTCCTGCATCTCCTACACTGCAGGTGGATTCTTTACCACTGAGCCACTGGGGAGGATTCTCAGAGTGGATGGTATTTAGGGAAGGCCTTGGAGGGTCACAACATGGGACATGAAGAGGTCCAGGGAGTCTAGGTAGAAGGGAGAAAGGCCTGGACTTGAGAAAGTTAGTGTTCAAATCATCCAGGAGCATCCTGACCAGAAGCTGAGGACAACCCCAGGGCCACCACCAGACTCTGCTGTCCAGGTTGACATCAAAGGCAGAATGGCAGATAATCAGCAGTTGGTCGGGAGGAGGGGATCCAGCCCACAGACAGTCTATACATGTACTCTGGCTCAGAGTCTTTGGCCCAAAGTTCAGTTTCCTCTCCAGAGAAATCAAATACACTGAATGATGGACTTAGATTAGAAACCCAGAAGGTAGGGATAGAATTCTAAAAGAAGGAGCTGGAGATGCCTGAGTTTTCCTTCTTGGGTTGTTCAGTCACTCAGTCGTGTCTGACTCTGTGACCCCATGGACTGCAGCACGCCAGGCCTCCCTGTCCTTCACTATCTCCCAGTTTGTTCAAACTCATGTCCATTGAGTCAGTGATGCCATCCAACTATCTTGTCCTCTGTCATCCCCCTCTCCTCAGGCCCTCAATCTTTCCCAGCCTCAGAGTCTCTTCTAACTGGCTCTTCACATCAGGTGGCCAGAGTATTGGAGCTTAAGCTTCAGCATCAGTCCTTCCAATGAATATTCAGGACTGATTTCCGTTAAGATTGACTGCTTTGATCTCCTTGCAGTCCAAGGGACTCTCAAGAGTCTTCTCCAGCACCACAGTTTGAAAGCATCAATTCTTTGGTGCTCAGCCTTCTTTATGGTCTGGTTCGCATCCATACATGGCTAATGGAAAAACCATAGCTTTGACTATACAAACCTTTGTTGGCAAAGGGATATCTCTGCTTTTTAATACACTCTCTGGGTTTGTCATAATCATTGAAAATTAAAGAGAGTCTCACATGGATGAGGACCAGCCTTTCAGGAAACTGAACCAGAGAGTGGTTAGAACACAGGCTCTGGAGTTGTACCACCTGGACTGGAATTCCAGCTCCAGTGCTTGGGAGAATACTTGGGCCTTGACCAAGGGCAGCCCTCTGTGTGTTGAGCAAGCATTCTTAACTGTGTCTCCACTGTCCCCGTGAATCTGTTCAGTGGAGCCGATTCTTCTGGCACCCAGGGTGAAATCTGGGCCAGGTGCCATGACTTTCCAGGTTATTTCTGGGTAACACAAACAGCCTCACTTCCGTCATGACTGTGTCCAGCTCAGTCCAATCGTCACAACTTAGAAGCCCACCCGATGAAGTCGCCTCCCGTCCTGGCTCTGCCTGATGCTGGTGGAAACAGGGTGGGGGCTGTGGCTGGCTTTTTCCTCTTTCCCTTTTCTGTCAGTCCTGGTCCAGCAGGAAGCAAATGGCTCTCAAAAGCTGGAAAATTGAGGGGAGTTTTGTAAAAGGACTCTTCCCAAAGGCGTCAGCAGGACCTGCAGGTGACAGGGCAAGTAGTTACAGGAAGTAAGAGAAGGAACCGTGTGGATGGGGTCACCTGAGGGGAGGAGGCACCAGTGAGCAGAAGCAGAGGGGCTGGCACCCCCAGGCTTGTTAGCACACAGTTCCTCCTGCTGGACAGTGAGGTGCCTGCTGACTAAGTCCACGGAGGTGGGCCTCCTGTTGGAGTTGGAAAACAGTGACCAGTGGTTCTGGAGGAAAACCCTTCCGGGGCCTCTCCTTCTCTCCTCCCAGGTTGAAGCAGTTAGAAAGGGAAGACCAGAAAGCTGGGCATGGAAGTACTTACTCGAGTTCTCTGGGCCCTACAGATGTGTAATCCTGACTTTTCTCCCTTGGGGAGCACTTTTGGGGTTCTTTAGAGACCCTTGCCCCACAGTCACAGGGAAACACCCTCAGTTCCCCCAGAGTGATGCTCTCTCACTGATGCAGGCTTGTTGGGGGGCCCTCCACTTCCGTGTGGGGCCTGCTGCCCTTCAGGCTGACTCTGTCCCCGCTGGGCTCCGCTGCCATCCACAGGAAGTGCTCCTTCGCCTGGAAAGTCAGGATAACAATGAGGCCACCTTCCTTTGCTCCATCATCCAAACTACCAGTGAGCACGTCCATCACTTTACCTGTAGATTATTCAGGCATGAAGTACATGTCAATTTTCTGTGTCTCCCAAGTGCAGAGGACCCAGGTAAAACTCCCTGAGAGGACCCCTTCAGGCCCCTCACTCTTGACCTAAGCTGTATGGGGAGCAGGCTGAGTATGCCAGGTCCTCTCTTCAGTACCCCTCTTCTGTCTCCAGCAGCCCCGTTCTTGTTCTTGCTCTCTCTGCCTTAGCCATAGCTGGGGCGAGTGGACAGCTTGGATCCTGCACGCTGGTCTTGCACGTCCCTGGAGCTGCAGAGCCTTGTCTGAAGCTGAGATGAAAGAAGTCCACCATAACTTTACATCGGCCCCTGCACCGGAAGCATGGAGTCTTCACCACTGGGCCACCAGGGAAGTCCCCCTAACCCCTTTCCTCTAGAATGTGAACTCCACAAAGGCGGGGAACTTCGTTTTCCATTGTACCTTTAGCACCTTGGCCAGTGCCTGGCACATAGTTGGCACGTGACAAATGCTTGTTGGATGAGTGAATGCGTAAATGAACGTCGTTCTCCTTATCCCTTGGACATGCCCACACTTCAGGTGGTCAACACGTGCCGTCTCCACGACACCCACCCAACCCGCTGCCACACGCATTACCTACTTCTCTCTGCTCACATAGTTAGGTGTGATTCCCAGTTCTATACAAATTGGGATCTCACGGACTGTGTCGGCCATAAAAGCTGATGGGTAGGAGGTAGAGGCGAGGACCGAGGTATGGACCGAGGTGTGGACAGGGTGGTACGTGCGAAAGTGTATGGACCGTGGACTTGGACTGATCCTGCTTGAATCCTGGCTAGGCTGCTTACCAGCCGTGAGACCTTGGGTGGGTTACAGGGGTCTGTGGTTATAAACAGTCAATGTATGCAAAGCGTCCTGTGCAGTGCCTGGGCACAGTAGGTGGTCAAGAAATGCAAACTGTGACCATGCGTGCACGTGTGCGTGTTCAGTTGTGTCCAACTCTTCGACCCCATGAACTGCAGCCCACCAGGCTTCTCTGTATTGGATTTTCCTGACAAGAATACTGGAGTGGGTTGCCATTCCCTACTCCAGGGGATCTTCCTGACCCAAGGATCAAATCCATATCTCTTGTGTCTCCTGCATTGGCTGTGACCGTGGGTCTTTACTAAGCTGAAGTGATCGGGCAGGACAGCCATCACAAAGCATCTTGTCTCCAGGCCAGAGACTTGGGCTCCTGTTTGCCACTTCTCTGCCACCCATAGAGCTCTCTGCCTTAATAAAGCCTTGTTACCTCTGCCTTCAAGCACCCTCAAGGGTGAGCCCCTGAAGCCAGTACCTCCTACTCTCCAGCCTGGGACTTCTGCCCTCACATGTTCTCTTAAATTTCACCTTCATCCACCTGCTTTTCAAGGCCCTCATTCTGTTCCACTCTTATTTTATTATTTTATTTTCTTCTGCTCCAGCGAGATACCCCTCCATCGAATAACTAATCCATTTAGTATTTTTAAAGCACCTCCCGGGCACTAGGCAGGGAGCTGGGGGCTGGAGCTAAGAGAGAGCACAGAGCATGAGAAATGCCTATCTTCGGGGGGTTTGCAGTCAGCTGGGGGCTGCAGATGTTCATGGTGATCCGAGGCATGAATGTGGTGACGGGGGAGCAGCAGGGGACAGTGTTGTCAAATAGCAGGTGACCAGTCCATTAGTGGGTTATGAAATTAACTCAGTGGGTCATGACCAGCAATTTTTAAAAAATTAAATAGAGTAGAAGAAAAATATCACAGAACGATATTATGGGCTCACAACCATAATGAAGGGAAAGTGTTATTTCTTTAAAACTTTTGTTTCCATTTTGTATATAGACCTGCTTATGTGTCTGGAGAAACAGAATATGCTTCTTATTTTGGGTCCTAGTAAAATTGTTTAGAAAACACTAACCTAAGGTATGTTGGAATGCTTCCCTGGTGGCTCAGTGGTAAAGAACCTGCCTGCCAACACAGGAGACTCGTGTTTGATCCCTGGCTCAGGAAGATCTCCTGGAGAAGGAAATAGCAACCCACTCAGTATTCTTGCCTGGAGAGTCCCATGGACAGAGGAGTCTGACAGGCTACAGTCCGTGGGGTTGCAAAGAGTCGGATCTAGTGACTAAACAATGACAAAAACAGGTATATTGGAGCACCTCTTCTTGGCAATCAGGAAGACCTTTTTGGAGGGATTTACATCTAAAAAAGACCTGAAATATTAGTAAAAGTTCATCAAATAGAAGGGTAGGAAGATGGCCTGTTTTAGGGAGAAGGAATCACCTAAAAATGCCAGGAGTAGGAGAAGGAGGGCAGAGAGAACAAGCGAAGGAGTCAAACAGAGAACTGGTTGTTAATCACCCCACAGATGCAAGTATATTCCCTCCCCACTCCTGTCTCCGTGTTCTCTTCCAAGACTGTTTCTGCTCCCCAGCCCAGCCTCATGCCCTGGCCTCCAGGACTCTGACGGTCCTCTGAGTGGCCTCAGTGACTCAGTATCTAGCCCTTGGTTGCTCTGTCTCCTGCATTTCTGACCAGTTTTAGAATTTACCACTTATTTTCACTCAAGAGTGTTTTCTTTGAGGGATCCCATGGCCATGTAGGGACTTCCCTGGTGAGTCAAAGTGATAAAGAATATGCCTGCCAATCAGGAGACACGAGTTCAATCCCTGGGTCAGGAATAACCCCTGGAGAAGGAAATGGTACCTCAATCCAGTATTCTTGCCTGGAGAATCCTACGGGCGGGGAAACCTGGCAGGCTACAGTCCATGGGGTCACAGGAAGTCAGACACAGTGACTAAACAACAACAGCAACGTGGCCATGTAGAGTCATCGAGACAGGTAGTATCATCTCCACTTTATAGAGGGGAAACCATAGCAGAGGGAGACCCAGCACATGCCCAGACTCATCCCACTGTGAGCGGTGGAGTCAGAACTGTCACCAGATTTTCTACTTCCAGATGAAAGTGTTTTTATTTGTATCAGGTTGGACCTTGATGATCAGACTGACTCTTCTGCATAATCGTAAGCCCCTCCGGGGTGAAGGCAGCATTTCACACTTGTGCCTCTCCCATAGTGCTGGATGACCCGGACAAGGCCCAGAAATGCTTTTTGTTGATTTTCTGCTTGCATCGCAGTGCGCCATTAAGGCCCCAAGGCACAGATCACTGGAACAGCACGAACCCTTCTCCTTTTTGTTTTCTTCTCTGTGTGTACTTGCCTTTTCTCTCTGCTTGTTCCCCTCCTCCTGCTCTTCCCTTCCAGAAACTCTTTGCCTCATTGCTTACCCCTTTCCCTTTCTCTCGCCCCACCCTCCCTCTTCTCCCGCACCGGCCGTAGGGAGGCCCTTTCCCAGAGCGGAGAGGTCTGTTCCCTGAGAAGGGAGAGTGAAAAAGACCCTGGTCACAGGCTTCCAACTAATTGGTCCAAGGGTTTCTAAGCCTCTCTGGGGAAATGCCCTGCACAGCTGGGCTGGAAACTCTCTCCAACCTTCAGGGGAAAAAAATAAAATAAGTTTAAGAACTAGCAGAATAGCCCAACAGGCTATGGAGAAGAGAAAAAATAAATTCTGCCCTAAGCGCAGGCCAGAGTCCAGTGCCCCTTCCCGGCACCTCCCACGGCTACTGCCTCCCTGCGCCTGGGAGGCTGGTTCTCTGCCCTGGTGAAGCACCAACTCAGTGGGGGGTGATCTGTTTGCTGCTAAGCGCTCGTCTGTGACCGCTTTTCCAGGCGCTGGAACCATTTAAAGAAGGGAACAGCATATCTCTGGCAGGGGAGCCCCATGTCCAGCACCAGCCCAGTGCCTGGAAATAGATCTTTCTGTAGAGGCTGAGCAGGCGAGGGAGGGCACAGGCCAGACATGTGGCAGGGCCACAGGCAAATGCGTATGTCCAATGAGCCTGGTGGACAGCCTCCCCAGAGCATGTGGACGGGCCTTACATTGTGCAATCTTGACACTGGGGAACCTGCTCGATGTCAGTAGAAGGAGTGAAGGGTGGCTGAACAAGGTTCCAGCATTCCTCACTTCTCCCTGTCAGCTTACCTGCCCCTCCCATACATACATACACAGCCCCCACTGGAGAAATGTCATCATAGACAAGACAAGGATTACAAAGCATAATGAAATAATACAAGTAAATAAACAAAAAACTAACCAAATTGCAAGCATGATTCCAAGCCAGGAATTCACAGTCCCTGTGAATTCTTAGACATCTGGTCTACCGTAGGTTATTTGTCAACCATTATGGGAATATGCAGAGTTCCTCCAAACCTCAGCATCCCCCTTGGAAGTTCCAGACAGATGAAAGAAAGGCCCCACTATAAATAACCCTTCTCCCTTTAGCTCCTCTGATAATACCATTGTCCTGACAGAGTATTGCCTAAGGAACACATGAGCTCATGTGTCTGAAAACTGGGGTTTGAATCCTAGTCTTACTGATTACTAGCTGTGTGATTTAGGACAAGTCACTTAACCTCTCTGAGTCGTCATTTCTTTATCTATTAAATGAAAATAACAAAAATACAATCATCACAGGACTGAAAGGAATATTGACATCATGTTGGAAAAAGTGTATTATAAACTTCAAAATGCTGGACAAATGTTTTATCTATGCATTGTGTGTCTCCCCTGCTGGAACATGAGCTCTATGAGGGCAGGAACCTTGTTTTCTTCACTGCCAAATCCCCAGCACCTAGAACAGTTCACGACACATGGTAATCACTCACATGTTGAATAAATTAACAAATGACTAACTGGTTATCCAGAACACAGTAACTGGGCAAGGCACGTCCCTTATCTGCAACTCAGCCTCAGTCCTGCTGGGTCTCGTCCTCAATCTGACATTATATCTATGGAGCCTGACAGAGTTCCAGATTCATACAGTCCTACCTTATGTATTTGCTATTGACTGGTGAACTGAATTATGAATCTGCCAGTAAACAGCTGTCTGCTTGGCCTTGCCCATCCACTGGGTCCTCCATGACTCGTTTCCCATGCAGGATGGGGTGTAGGGACAAAGAACAGCTCTGATGGGATGTGGATAGTGAAAAGTGAAAGTCGCTCAGTCGTGTCCGACTCTTTGCGACCCCATGGGCTATACAGTCCATGGAATTCTCCAGGCCAGAATACAAGTCCTTCGCAAATATGAAGAGCAGTGCAACCTTCTGAATTCTCACTTCTTGATATTTAATAATGACCTACAAGTCTCTGGGGGAGTATTACAAGGAAGTTAGAGAAGGAGGAAACAGGCATGCATTAAACCAGATGGCCCTGGGGCCTGGATGGGGAGCCCCAGCAGGCCTGGGCTGGGGACCTCAACCTGTCATCAAGAGTCTGCCTGGCTTCTTCCATTGAAGGGGAGAAGGATGCAGACAGCATGTCTCCCATCTTGTTTACTCAGCAAGTACCATGGAGAGCGCCAACCAGCTCCCAGCCCTGTCTGTGCTCAGCACCTGGGATATGTGGCTCTCTGCCCTTCTCACTTTCTGTCTGGAACACCTTACTCCTTGTCCACCACCTGAACACCAGCTCACACAGGGGATTTGGGGGCCCTTCTTGACCTTCTCCAAGACTCTCCCCTCCGACTTCTCTCACACACACATCCCTTCATCTTTGGTGTCCCCACTGCACTAGGCATGGGCCTGCTATCACCCCCATAACACTTGGCCACACTTACAAGACTCCGTGGGGCAGCTGAGCTGATGATTTTTTAAGAATAATGGCTACTGGACTCCCCTGATGGCTCAGTGGTTAAGAAGCCACCTGCTAATGCAGGAGACAGGGGTTCAGTCCCTGATCTGAGAAGTTCACGTGCCCAGCCACAACTATTGGACCTGTGTGCGAGAGCCCGAGAGCCACAACTGCGGAGTCCGCGTGCTGCAACTACTGAAGCCCGCACACCCTGGAGCTGGTGATCTGCATCAAGAGAAATCATCTCCATGAGAAGCCTGCACATCACAACTAGAGAGTAGTCCCTGCTCACTGCAACCAGAGAAAAGCCTGCACAGCAGTGAAGATCCAGCACAGTCAAAAATCAATAAAATGACAAAAAAAAAAAAAAAGAATAGCTACTCTATATTGAGTGCCTACTATGTGCCGAGCACTGGCCTGGGGCTGTATACACATTAGCTCATTTAATCCTCACAATACCGAGTGAGGTGGGTAATATTACTTTATTCACATGAGGAAACTGAGGCTTGCGCAAGATTACAGGGTCAGTTAGTAAAGCGATGGAGCCAGGACTCAAATCCAGCCCAGCTGCCACTAGAATTCATGCTCTTTGGGCTGCTTGACTGTATGGTGGGAGGCTGTGGAGCCAGTACTCTAAGGCCTCGAGGGACACTTTTGGTGCAGGCATCAGGCAGTGCAGAAAGGTGCCTTCTTAGCAGATGTTGTTTTAAACCCCCACCACTGGTCAGGACCAGGGACCTCATTCAAGGTTCTTACCCATCAAGACAAACAGCTGCTGAGCTACTTGAATTCAAAAGGCAGTCCAGGCAAGGACTCTGGAATCTCAGAGTTCTGGGAATTGAAGAAGGGACGAGGTTAAGATATGGCTGAGGCCTGAGCTGTTTTTGTACAAACAGCCTCCCTGGGTCAACCAGCATAGCTGCCAGGGCCCTCAGACCACCTGGGGTCAAGTTCCAGCTTTGGATTTACCAGCCATAACTTTGGCATGCTTTCAACCTTCCCTGAGCCTCAGTTGGCTCATCTGTGAATGAGTATTAACAGTGCCTGCTTCATGAGATAGCTGTGGAGATGAAAGGGGGTGGCTCATGAATGTCAGTTTCTCAATAGGACAATCAGAACTGGCAGGGTTTCATTAGTGGGAGATAACTGGGACCCGTGGGTTATGCCCCTGACCTTGAAGGCTGAACCGTGTTTTCTAGACTGCTCCAGTAATCCAGTGTGGACCTGTCTTCTGTGAGTTCCCCCAGAAATGCCTCCTGTGTCACTTGAACCACACAGGACGACTACAGATGGTTGAACCCCTCTGCCCCGGGGTTCAGACAGGGACAGGTGCCCACCCTGGTGGCAGGCGCCTCATTCTGATTGGTGCAGAAAGGCCAGCTGTGACCCTCTGTGTATCATGTGCCGTTGGCTGTGCCCTGCAGGCTGACACCTGCTGCCATCAGTGGTGCCCGGTTTGTGCTTTAGGGGGCTGTGATTCAGGACTCAGCCCACCTCTGCTCCTTCCTGCCTTCCTTCTCCTGTTGAAGACCTACTGTGTGTTGGTGCATGTATACTCGGCCCTGTTGTCACAGCACTCAGGCGGAGCGGCAGAGGCAGGCTGGGGTCCAGGTCGAGGTGGGCTGCAGGGCACTCTGGAGCCTGGAACTGCTATTCCCTACGCTGTGGGGCCCACCCCAGGCCTCCCGCAGCAGTGCAAGCTGAAATGCCCATATTTGATGTCCCTCCCCTCTCCTTGGAGCACGATCACCTCCAGGGAATGTATTCACATGTTCAAGAAGGAACACTGACTGGATTCCTTATATATGCCAGACGCTGTGGGGGATGCACAAAGACCATTGAACTGACTCTGTGGCCACAAAGGGTGGCAGGGACAACTCATGAGCAGATCCATGACGGGGCTACCACGCACGTGCCCTCACAGATGCCGCCGAGTGGCCCCAGGGGCCAGGCAAGCCTGCCAAGGTGGAGCGCCTGGGCTCACCCTGTGCCTGGGCAAAAATAGGCAAGGGAGTCTTGGGCCCCTGGGGAAGGGCCTCTTGGGGCCCAACTAAGCTGCTCTTCCGCTGCTGTCATCAAGGGCCACGTTCGGCTTTTTCAGTGTGTCCTACCCTTTCATTTACCGCGAGTGGAATGACAATGGCCTGTGTCGAGTGGTGCATCAATTACTTCCCCTGCACCCCACCTTCCCATCCCCCAGGCACCCACTGGGCCAGGCCTCCCGGAGGGCCTCCACGGGACAGAAGGACCCAGTCCTCCCTCCACCTCCCTTGCCATCTCCCCCCTGCGTGCAGAGGCAGCCAGATTGCATTTTTAATGTAGTTTTCCCCTCCTCTTTTGTATTTACATAATAATAAGTCTAATAAATAGTTGTCGAGAAGATGGATGAGGGCCCTGTCTTTATGTTTTCCTGACAGATTTAGTCCTTTATGAAACTCGCCAAAGCAGAGGCTTTTCTGAAGCTAATGAAAGGTAATCACTGTGAGGCCCTGGTTGGGCTTAGCTCAGAGTAATTGGAAAGAGCTTGCAACTTGGAATCAAGAGTTCCCAGCTTTGGACCCTGGCCATGCCTTTCCCAGCCTGGGTAGAATTCCTGGGTTTCTGACTCTTCCCCTGTGAAGTGGGGTGAGTGATGCCTGCCTGGCCCGCTTCGTGGGCAGAGTTGGTCTTAAGTTGGTCTGTAAATTCTGCTGCATCTCTAAGTGCCGTGGAGGCATCTGGATGGCCCCTTGCTCTCACCAGCCTCCTTCCTCCGGGTTTTAGCCCACAGGAGCCTCGAGCAGGCACCGTGTCATGCAAATATAACCCCTCTCTGGAGAAAGAGAAAGGACATCGCAGCCCTGGAGTAAATGTTGGGGCCCTTGGGTTCTCGCTCTGCTCCTGTCTTACAGTGTGACTTCAGACAAATCGTTTTCCCTCAGCTGCCTCCCCTGAAAAATGAGAGTACTCCATGAACCAGTATCTAGGTTTCCTCCAGCTTTATAGCCTCCCTTCCAGTGAGGAAAGTAAAACAGTGCTGTGTGCTGGAGAGGTGCTGGGGCCATACTTGCGTGTTAAGTGGGCATAGTGGTGTCTCCGTAGAGAAAGCTGAGTGGAAACAGGAGTCAGGGCGCCTCTGCCCTGTTTGCCATCACTCTTAGGGACCGGGATTCAGCCAGGATCCTCTGCTGCGTCTGAGCCCACTCTGGGGCACGGCTTTCTCACCACTCCCTTCTCCGGTAGAATAGCTTCCCCTCCAGCCGGCCTGAAATGTGACCCCGACTCCTCCACATTCAACACTCATTCCCCAGGGCTCCCTGCCCAGCTCTTCCTTCTTCCCAACTGCCAGCACCCCATCCCTGCTCAAAGTTTTCCTGCCCTAGTCTCCTGAGAAGTGCCTCCCATCTCTTCTCCAGCTGGCAGAGTTGGTCTTAAGAGCACACACCTCCACCCGAGAAAGAAGGCAGGAAGGCCGAGCTCTGCCTCCTTGTAGCTGACTTAAGAAAGTTGAGGCCAGAGCCTTGTTTCCTCATCGAGAAAAATGGAGATGCTGTTGGTCTTTTCTGACTTAAAATGGAATCTCCCCTCCCTTCCCCGCTTCGTTTCCTCCCTACTATATATTATCTAGTCTAAACTTGGGTTCCCCTAAAAACAGAGCCTAAGACCTGGGTACCACTGCATGTGGGCAGCAACTGCAGAGGGCAGGTGGGAGCGAGAAAGGAAGGGAAAAGGGACTGTGGTGGAAGTTGGTGAGCTGGTTTTCCTGGGGTCAGTTTGGGCTCAGTCCCACAGGGACCCTGGAGGGACTGTTGAGGCACATCCAGAGCTGTCCCTCAAGGACACGCACAGAGCCTGGAGCGCTGGAACCTGTCTCCCTGATGACTGTGCCTCTGAGTACAGAGAGCCTTCCCCAGATTTCAGAGAAAGCCCCTGATTTACTTTACCTTTATTCGTCTTCCTTCCCTGAGCCCACACAGATGTAAGCTCCCCAAGTGCAGGGATTTGTGTCTGTTTGTTCACTGCTGTGCCTAGAACAGTGCCTTTCACATAGTAGACAGTAAATATACGTGAATGAATGAAACGATGAAAAAGAATAACGTATACAGCATTCTGAGCCTAGGACCCAGCTCGTGGTAAGCATCCAATCAGCATTCATTGTTTCCATGGTCAAATTAAATGAGCCTGACTTGTGCCCTTTGTGGTCCAGGTGAGCAGAGGGCAGAGGCAATTTTCTCTCACACCTTTGAGCCCCTAGGGCAGGTGAGCTGACAGATGCTGGGGTCGTGAAGAGCAGCAGGCCAATGGCAGGCAAAGTGAACTGATGATCCTGGCAGCAGGTCTAGGCTCTGGTCTGGATAGACCCCATCCACATGACCCCTGTTGGGCTGACTAATGGGGCTCTCGGGTCCTGCCCCAGGGAACACTTGTCCTTGCTAATTGTGTGTCAGAGGAAATCTGTTTCCTATGTCAAAGGCAGTTTTTAATCTGCTGTCAGAACTCAAAGACTGTATTCCAGCCGCAAGCAGGGAGATGGTGTGCCTACAGGTCCCCATTCCCGGAGCTGGGGCTGGGGTCCCCCAGGCTGCTCCCTGTGGCTCGAGGCCATCACAGCTAGCCTTCCCCTGGCTGCCTGTCATCTGCTGGGGATTACGAAGCCATTTGTTCTAATTCTTGTTGACATTTCATTTCACACGCTATTAAATGAACCTCTCCAGAAGGGATGGGAGAGAAGTTTGCTTTAGCGAGAGAGGAAAATAATGTGTACTCTGGGGTCAAACAAGGTCCTGATTTGTTTCCATATAGAAACCTGAGTGGATCTGGAGCCAGGACCCCGGCCCTTGGGAGCTGGGCCAGGGTTTGGGCCCAGGGGCTCCCAAATCATCTTACACAGAGGACCTCTGTCTCCCCACTGCACGTGAGGGCGGTTAGAAGGGGCCCCGGAGGGAACCCCACAGGCAGCAGCGCCAGGCCTCCTCTCCCCGTTTCCACCGCACTCTCCATCTTTAGCCATGCCCTCTGGTGACAGGCTGAGCCGACACCCAGCTGGGCTGTTTCCTTCCCAGGGTACCCTCCATAGTGAGTAAGATGGGGAGGCACGTGGGTTGGGTTTTATGAGTGAAGTCGGTCAGCATCTCCACAGTGACTCCGCTTTCCTTTTATATCGGAAATAGCAGTGGGCGCTGCTCTTCGTAGGTAAGTTTGTCAGATGGGGTTGCCCTTCCCCACTCCTTCCCCTCCTCCTTCCTGCTTCCCTTTGAGAAGTTTTCACTGAGCACCTACTTTGTGCCAGGCGGAGTTCTGGAAGCTGAGAACAGCAGTAACTTAGACGTAATCCTGCTCTCCTGGGACTTTTGATCATGGGGTCTCAGACACGACTGAGCGACTGAACTGAACTGAGAGACATGGAGTGTTTGGTTACATCAAGGGTTCAAAGACTGGATGGTAAGATGGAGATGCTGTGGAGTTGGGGCCGAGGGGACATTAAAAAAACAAATACCGGGGATTCCCTGGTGGTCCAGTGGCTAAGACTCTGCACTTCCAACGCGAGGGGCGCGGGTTCAAACCCTGGTCAGGAGAACTAGATCCCACATGTCACAACTAAGATTTCCCATGCCACAGCTAAAGATTCTGCCTGTAGCAACGAAGATGGAACATCCTGAGTGCTGCCACTAACCCCTGGTACAACCAAATGAGTAAATATTTTTAAAACAAACAAACAACAACAAAGAACAAAGAAAAAATGCTGCAAACCTAGTACCTAGGTTCTGATGTCATTGTCCAGGGGTGGGGAGCAACTGACCCTGCTCATATTTTACTCTCCCCGGGTGATTTACAATGTGACTTTGAGAACAATTGAATGACAGTGTGGTCAGTGCTGTGAAGGAGGATTTGAGACTGGTTTGAGAGAATAAGATTATAGGTTGAGATCATGTGGGCCAGGGGGCTATCGGAGAAGGATTTCTTGGAACCATGTTTCTCCTGAGATCAGAGCAGGGCTTCCACTGATGTTACTGGGTCTGTAATAAATCTCCTGAGGATCTTGCTGAAACACAGATTCTGAATCCCGTCTGGGTGAGGGGCTTAGGTTCTGCATTTCTAGTAAGTTCCCTGGCAATGCCAGTTCTGATGGTCTGAGGGCACTCTGAGTAGCCAAGATCTAAAGGCTTGCAGTTGGGAGCCTCTTCAGGCTCTAGGTGCCCCCCTACCTGGGACTGAGCTATGACCACTTCCACCCACACACAGCCCATCTGTCCATGCCCTGGACTGAGCTTCCAGAACTCTGGGACATTGTTCAAACAGAGGAAAAGTGCCAGAGCCCTGTTTGCTCCAGATGCCTGCCCCCCACCACTGCCTCACCCCTCTCATTTCCACCTGGCACACTTCCCACTCTGTGATATCATGTGGGGGTTGGCAACACAGGCTCTACAGCCAGACTGCCTGCATTTCTGTACCATTTGATCATTACTAGTAGCATGGTCTTGAACAGGTTAATTTCTCTGTGCCTCGATTTTGTCATCTATAAAATGGGAGAATGGAGTTTTAGATGAATTGATGCTTAGCACAGTTCCTGGTGTATACCGAGTCCTTAATAATTCTTGGCTATTATTTTTAGTTATTATTCTCTCCTCCTTTTTTTCTCCCCTGCTAATCACACACATGCACATGCATACACACACACACACACACACACACACACACACTCCCCTTGCCTAAACACCTGCCCATCCTACTTGGGGAAGCTGGTTGGGGAAACTTGCCTGATCCTGTCCCACCGCCGCGGTGCTCTTGTTACTCTGCGTTTCATCTGTCTGACTCTTCCCTCCTTCATCCAAGTCAGCTCACACCTCTCCGCTGCTCAGAATCTTACTTAGAGTAAGCACCAAAGTCCTTACCCTAACTGGAATGTTCCCACTTCTTCTCTGAGGTTGTTAGTGTTACTCTTCACTGCCTGCTTAGCTCCCGGTTAGCGGAGGTTCTTCTGCTTCGAGGCCTCTCTGATTGCTGCTTCCTCTCCCTGGACCACTCTCCCCTCAGGGAATTCTCACTAGTTTCGGGTTTCTGCTCAAACACCCACTTCCGCGAGCATCCTCAGTAAAATGCGCCTCTCTGCCATCACTCTCTGTCCGCTTCCTGCAGTTGTCCTTTTTCACAGCACTCATCACGCTTGTCATACGTCTTTATTGATTGTGTAGTTCCTCAGCTCTCCAAGGATGCAGGACTTCTCTGTACTGTTTGCCGTTGCATCCTGTGCCCAGCCCGGCACATAGAAGATGCCTAGAAAACATTTACTCAATAAATGGCTAAGGGTGGGTTCCACATTTTACGTGAACCAGGATAGTGGCGTATCAGTGAATGGGCGTATAGGGCATGTTGAATGAATGAATGAACAAGCCTCTTTAGACTCAGCGCACACCCTAGTTGGAGGCACATCACTTACCTTCTTGGGTCCTTGTCTGTCAAATGAAGGGTTCCTTGCAACCCTAACCATTTACGATTCTGTCTTTTTCTGAGACCTAAGGCAGTGAGGAGACCAACTGGGCTGCCGTGAAGTCCCCTCATGCAGGGAGGCAGGGAGTAAATTGAAATGTTGGGAAGGTGGGTTGAGGTCAGCCTGAAGGGTGCTTTGAACCCTGGGCTTTGGACTTCAGCTTCATCCCAAAGGCAATGAGGAGCCATTGAAGGTTGTTGAGTAGGAGGGCAGCGTGATTAATGTGGAACTTCAGAAAGACTGACTTGGCGGGGTGAGCAGGCTGAGTGGGGTGGGGGCAATTGCTCTAGACCCCTATCTCAGCCTTCCATCTCAGCATCTCTGCTGTCTGTGCACGTGTGTGTGTGTGTGTTTGTGTTCAGGCAGGCCCAGGGTACGGAGAGTGAGGCTGCCGACTCATTTCCAGGCTGGGAGTCACACCCCCGGTTCTAGAAGCCACTGGCCTTCCCCAGTGGCTCAGGAGTAAAGAATCTGCCTGCACTGCAGGAGATACTGGTTTGCTCCCTGGGTCGAGAAGATCCCCTGGAGAAGGAAATGGCAATCCATTCCAGTACTGTTGCCTGGAGAATCCCACGGACAGAGGAGCCTGTTGAGTTACAGTCTATGGGGCCGCAAAGAGTCAGTGACTGAGCACGCACACACCCTTCTCCTTGAGTTTTCCTGGGAATCTGGCTGGAGAGGGAGCTGGAAACAGCTCCACCCGCGGTTGCCTCTTGTGTCCCACAGATGGTTGCACCGTTAGTCCCTTCTCTGCCTCCAGGCACAGACTGATTATAACAAAGGAGAAAGTTTCTCAAAGTGATGAGCGCTGGTGTGGAACAGCCAGCCAGCCAGCCTGTCCAGGGAGTCTGCTTGAATTCCATTTATACAGCAGACATCCTTTTCATCCTCCTGTTAAGACCAGCAGTCTTTGTGGGCCAGGCCTGCACCTGCCTTCCCCGGGGAGTCTGGTGACCCCAGGGTGGGGCTGATGGAATGGAAAAGCGCAGGGACTGCTCTGGCTTCAGCAGGGTCAGCATGGAGGCTAATGCTGCCTGAGGAGGGGGTGCCAGGGGTGGCCAGAGGGCTCACAGGACCTGTTTCCAGGAAAAGGATGCCCTGAGCATCTGGGAACTGAGACTCACTGTGGCCATGATGTAATCACCCCTTTCCTCCGCAACCCTGCTCCTTCTCCCTGTTCCTCATCTAGGCCAACGGCCAGCACCTGCCCTCTCCAGGAAGGGAGCCCAACCTAGGACTTACGCAGATAGCTTCTCCCCCAACATCCAGATCCAGCAACGCCTGCCCTTTGGTCTTGCCTTTCCACCAGGTAGACACATTCACTCCCTGCTCTCTGCTTCAGAGTCTTATCATCTTTCAGGCAAAGTTATTCTACTAGTCTCCCAGCTGGTCTCCAATCTCACCCCCACCCAGCCATCCCACAATGGGTTGCAATAACCATTCATTAACCGTTCATTCATTTAATAAGCATTTATTGAGTGACTCATAGGTACCAGGAACTGCGCAAGGCACTGGGTGAAGAGAAAGCCCACAGTGTCTAGTTGGGGAGACAGTGACCCCAAATATCACAGGATAATTTCTATGGTTCCAGGTGGAACTAGGAGCACCATGATGGAAAGGAAAGGAGGGCCGAGAGTGTTGGTGAGGGCTCTGATCTAGTCGAGGTGGGGCGTAGGGAGGATCTCCTTGAGTAGGGGGCATCCGAGCAGGCCTTACACAGTGGCCGAGTGGGGAGGTCACCTGGCCTGATGGCTGGGGCCTTCTCTTCCTTTCTGCCTTCCCCTTAGCACTCCAGCCCCAGCTCCTGTCTGTCCCATTGCATGACTCCATGATGCCAAACTCATGGTCCACCCTCCACTTCCTGGTGTCCAGGGCCTTTGCTCCAGCTCTCCCTCTACCTAGAATGCCACCCCCATTCTCCTCCCCAGGCGCCATCCTCATCCTTCAAGACTCTCACCCATCCTTCAAGAAGCCCACCTCATCCTCCAGTTCAGCACCACGATCATGCATATCCGGTCCTGTTTTCACCTGTTCAGGGGCCTGCTTCCTCCACCGGACTCCTACTCCTCTCTGTGATCCCTGTGCTCCCCCGGTATGGGCATGTAACAAGGACTTGCTAAAGTTATAAGCCATGAACAGCCTGAACTGGAAGACATGCCCAGGCTGCCAGAAAGTGGTCACCCATCTAGCCACTCAGGTTCTGGGCCCTCAACTGACAGCTTCCCCAGGGCACAGCCAATCTTCAGTCTCGGGCTCTCCTCCTCTTCTTATCAAAATACAAGCTTTGCAGAGGCAGTCTGTGCTTGCTTGCGAGCGTGTGTGAGTGTGTGTGTGTGTGTGTGTATAATCAGCAAATTCACAGAAAGCACAATTTATCAGGATGTTTCCATGTTTCCTGCATGAATTATACAGAGCAGGCCTGTGCTGTGCATTTTGCTATTTTTGTAAGGCAGTCTTGCAGAGTTTATTTTCCTTTAGCACATTTGTTGGGATAATTACATAGGGGGCATGTGTGTGTCTGGGTAATTTGAAAAGTGGATTGGGGGTGTTCTGTGCCAAGGGCAGGCTCGCTGTTCTCCCTGTGGATTGGGATGAGGTTGGGGTTCCAGGAGGATGTGCACGTGCTCTCTGGTTCTTCAGCCAGGCCTTCTGGACACACCTCTTCCGCACACCTGGATGGGCAAAGTTTGCCCATCAGTTTGCAGCAAAGAGGCAGTTCTGCTCCTGTGCCCTAATTAGATGAACTAGTGCCAGCGAAGGTCAGAGCCCAGTGCCTGGCACATGTAAGTGTCCAGCAAAAGACAGCAGTCCTCCCAGCTTCATCATTATCATCATTAGTATTGTTGCCTATATAATTATTATTTAGTATTTCATTATTATTATCACCAATTGAATCTCCAAAATCCTCCACTCGTTGTATCCATCATACTAAAGATTCACATCTCCCAGGAGGAAAGGACGTGTTTTTTTTCTCTCTCAAGCAATTACAACCAAATAAAGAGAAGATATTAAAATGATTTCATTTATGTAGGTATCTTGCTACATAAATGAGTGAAAACAGGCAATTCAATTATCTGGGAGTAAGGGAAACAGGTGGTTTCACAAATAATCCAAAAGCTAAAGCTGTGGGCTCTACAGTCAACTCAGTCGTCTCCCTACAGTCAAGCCATGGTAAGATGAATGGGTTGGACCAGTTTTAAAGGTTCTGGCTGATGACATATCTGAAAGATCTTGTTATAGTGTGGTTGAATGTATAAAAGGGTCCCAGTGACATGGACTCTAGGGATGGTGTTTCACTGAAGGTCCTTCTCATACACTGGAGAATCAGCTTAAAAGCACAGGTCTTGTGTATATGCTGAATGTATGGTTGGATTTGGCTTAACCCTGGAGACCTCCAGGGCTGCCTGCTTGCCTCAGTTTGCAGTCAAGAAGAAGTGACCCTTTTCAGCCAACTGACCTGGATAAATCAGCTCAGTTCAGTTCAGTCGCTAAGTCGTGTCCGACTCTTTGCAACCCCATGAATCACAGCACACCAGGCCTCCCTGTCCATCACCAGCTCCCGGAGTTCACTCAAACTCATGTCCATAGAGTCAGTGATGCCATCCAGCCATCTCATCCTCTGTCCTCCCCTTCTCTTCCCACCCCCAATCCCTCCCAGCATCAGAGTCTTTTCCAGTGAGTCAATTCTTCTCATGAGGTGGCCAAAGTATTGGAGTTTCAGCTTCAGCATTAGTCCTTCCAATGAACACCCAGGATTGATCTCCTTTAGAATGGACTGGTTGGATCTCCTTGCAGTCCAAGGGACTCTCAAGAGTCTTCTCCAGCACCACAGTTCAAAAGCATCAAATAAAAATAAAAAGAGTAACAGTTATTGAGTGAGACTCATATACCAAGCATTAAGTGTTCTCTACATACTAGCTCATTGGATAAATACAGTGGTTGCATGAGTCAGATACTATTAACATATCTGCATAGCAGGTTGAGGCACTTGTCCAAGTTGATCAATGTTTGGTGAACCAAGTTCATCAAAAGTGACCAAACAAAGACACAGATGCTGAGTCCAGAGCCCATGTGTCCAATTGCACCTCTGCCTGCAATATCCATACGCAGGCCCAGGGCAGACACACACACGTTCGTGCATACACACACTCATGCGCACATTTTTTGGCAGATTCATACCCCTCTTTCTTTCTAAGAATGATATTGGCATTTCCAGAACACATACAAGTCTGGTAGGGTAGCAGTTTGGGATTATTCCCTGTGAGTTAGACAGTTTCATCCACCTGGTTTGTCCAGTCATCCTTTGCCTGAGACAGTGGCTCTGTTGTGGGCAGCATCTCCCAAGATCTGCCCTGATCCCTTGGCAGACCCTGGCTTCTAAGGAACATAAAACATGTGCCTGGGCAAAGTCTTTGACTCAGATGCCCCTCACCAGGCCAGAGATGCATGGAATGGGTATGGGGGCTGGGGAGTCGTGGGGGTCGGGTGGGAGTCAGCTTTGCAATGCCAGGAAAATAGCCCTCCCTCCTGTGTTCCTCGAGTCACTTCCAAACCATCCTCTCTCCCCAGCAGTGGCCCAATTACAGGGCTAAAAAGCACTGGTTACTTGGGAAGATAGCTGTGATTATGGGATGTTCTCACCAGGACAAAAAAGAGGCTTCCACCTAGAGAAAGTGGTCCAGGGCACCGCCACGCTGTTCTCACTGTTCTCCAGGCTTGCCCGCCTCTCTGAGTGGCAGGGAGTGGAATGAGCACAGACCAAGATACCTTCTGCCTCCTCTTGTCCCACCCAGCCCCCCTGGCAGGTCCACACAGCCAGCTTTCTTGACCGTCTAGGGCAACCTTGACCTCAGAATCTGCTGTCACTCAGCCTTTTTTCACCGGTGTTACCCACTGTCTACTGCCATGGGAGATACTCTATAGCCCATTTGGCCCCAACCATCTCCCCACATGTCCAGGAGAATGTGGTCCAGAATAAAATTCATCTTAGTAGCTGCCTTCAGAAGTATATAATCAAAAGGGTAAACTTGCCTGTAAAAAAAAAAAAAAATCATACACGTGTCATAAACATCAGAGCCAAACGGAAAGAGACTTGAAGGAGCCACACCTCTCTGATGACATAACTGTCACTGTTGACTGTGGTTTTCAGGACTGGGGCTCCCTAGTCTTGGGTGGTCAGGGAAGCTGCCTCTTGCTGTATGGAGAGGAATCTATGAAAGTCAATAGAGTTTTTTGGATTTAATCCTGGAAGACTTCCTGGAGGAGGAGATTTTTTTTTTTAAAATCAGGCTCACGAAATCTATCAGCTTTGAAAGGTGAACCTTGGCCTCCCTGCCTCCTTGCATGTCACTCTTGACTTGATTCTGCTCTCTGGCATACCTTTTGAAGTTTATCCCTAGCACAGCCTCTCCTGACATCTTAGGAAACACTGCTGTACTTTTGTATATGCTCTTCTGCCAGGATTCAGAGTTCCTGACCACAGCTCTGTAAGGCTTCTATGAATGGAAAGTTCATGTGGAACCCTAGGGGTTTGCCACATGACTCTGCCCTTATCTTGGCTCCCTTTCTGAACTAGCATTCACTGAACACTTACGGGCACTGTGCTGAGCAGCTTCTGTGCCCCTTGTGCCCCCACAGTGACTGGCACACCGTAGGAGCTCCAGGAGTGCTGGCTGGTAATTGGAAGTCATGTCGCTAGTGAAGAGGTGGCATGGATTGGAACCCAGTGCCCAGCGATCCCAGAACAGCACTCTGAACCACAGTCAACACCATCTCACCGCACTGCACCGTGTTCTTCTTAAATCTCTAAAAGACTTACTTGAAAACTTTTAGCCAGAAATGCCGCTCCTGGAGGAGACAGCTTTGGGGTGAATGAATGGAACCAGGAGTATGGAGCTGTTACAAAAGCAAGAGGCCAATGTGTGATAACAAAGATGAACTTTGAGGACACTGTGCTACGTGAAATAAGTACCTAAAGCTGTCAAATTCGTGAGGGGAAAAAAAGCAGAATCATGGGTAGTTATTGTTTAGTGGGTACAGAGTTTTAGTTTTGAAGAAGAAAGAAGTTCTGGATAATGGGTGGTGGTGATGGTTGTACAACCATGTGAATGTACTTAGTGCCACTGAACTGCCACTTTAAAATGGTGAAAAAGCAAACAAACCCAGGAGACCAAACCTTGATCACAAGCGTAGAGGGTGGAGCAGATCAGGAGCTGGTCCTTGCCGTAGAAATAACGGCCCAGTGATGCCCATGTCCTAATTCCCAGAACCTGTGAATATGTTACAAAGGGGATTAAGGCAGCAGATGGGATTTACTGCAGGTGGTTAATCAGCTGACCGCAAGAAAGGGAGCGTGTCCAGGCTTATCCTGGTTAAGTCCAAGGGTCCTTCAAAATGGAAGAGGGAGGCAAAGGAAGTCAGAGTGATGCCACGTGAGGACTTCCCCTCCGTTGCTGCCTTTGAGGAGGAGGAGGGGACTGTAAGCCAAGGACTTTCACCCAGTGAGACCCATTTCAGGCTTCCTACCTCCAGAACTGTAAGGTGAGACAGCTGTGTTGTTTAAACCACTGAGTCTGTGCTGATTAGTTCCAACAGCAGTAGGAAAGGACTGTAGTCCCAGAGCAGCAGCATTCAGAGCTCAGCGGTCCTGCTACTTCGGTGAGTCCTCCACTGGAAGATCCGTGTCAGGCTCGCCCATTCACAGTGCTGGAGAGATGTCCTAGGGGGAGGCAGAGAGCCCTTATCCCATAAGCAGAAGGTGAGACTGCCTCTCACCATCAAGCCTTGAAATTGTGGTAATCACGGTGGCAAATCCCCGTGCCAGGCACTGCCCTCAGCCCATCTCTTATGCGGACACATGTAGTCATAATAACTATGTGAGGTAATTACCATTTTACTCCATTTTACAGATGAGGAAACCAAAGTCCAGAGAGGTTAAATGACGTATTCAGAGTCACACAGCCTGTAAGTGGTGTAATTTGAACCTAGCGTTAGTCATGCAGTTGTGTCCGACTCTTTACGACCCCATGGACTATAGCCTTCCAGACTCCTCTGTCCATGGAATTCTCCAGGCAAGAATACTGGAGTGGGTTGCCGTTTCCTTTTCCAGGGGATCTTCCCGACCCAGGGATAGAACCCGGGTCTCCTGTCTTGCAGCCAGATTCCTTACTGATTGAGCCACCAGGTCACACAGCCTATAAGTGTTAGAGCGAAATTTGAACCTAGCCTCTAGACTGCTCTTTGCTGTCAGTTAAGCGAAGGTGAAAATAATAGGCTGTCCTTGCTGTGGGCCCCATTCCTTGAGGAAGGGGGGCTGTGTTAGTGGGTTCTGTTGTGGGGAGTTCCCTCCAAATCCTGTTAGGCTACTTGTTCATTTGGGGGTGTGTGAAGGCTCCATGAAGCATCACTAAGGAGTCAGAGCCAAACAGAAAGTTATTCTCAGAGGGGTGTCCCCCTCCTCATCTCTGCTTCTGTTCCCATCCCCTCACCTTCCCCTCTTTGTCTCATCCACCTCTTGTAGGTGAACTGTCTAAAGCGTCTGTGCTCCCCTTGCACCAATGAACTGGATACCCGTTTACCTTCTTCCATCCATTTCTTTCCTGCATGAGGGCTAGCATACTGTGGATAGTCTTGTCTTTGCCTTTCAGATTGACAGTGTGCTCAAGAGGAAGTCAGAAAGCTTATCAACAGCATGCTGGGCTCAGCTTCCATCTTCAGGATAGGGCTGGGGTGGGCCCTGGATATAGAGCCCACACCCCACAACACACTCACATTTTGGTTAAAACAAAATGAACCCCTAGTATCACGACCTTCCTGGACTGGGCACATGCCCTGCCGTGGCCATCTCGCTACGTCCAGCATGCCACACCCGGGTCTCATCGGATCTTTGTCATCCTATTAAGTGAAGGAAGAGACCCAAGACCCCATGTTGGGTGTGTGTGCGTGTTAAGTTGCTTCAGTTGTGTCTGAGTCTTTGTGGCCCTATGGACTGTAGCCCACCAGGCTCCTCTGTCCATGAGAATTCTCCAGGCAAGAATACTGGAGTGGGTTGCCGTGACCTCCTCCAGGGGAACTTCCCAACCCAGGAATCAAACCTTCATCTTTTACCTCTCCTGAATTGGCAGGGGGAGGGTTCTTTAACACTAGCACCACCTGAGAAGCCCCCAGACCCCATGTTACTGGAGGAGAAATTGAGGCTCAGAGGGATTTTTGCATCATTTACTTGATCACATGATGAGTCAGCTCGGAGTCAAACTCTTGTTTATTTGTTACACTTGGGTGCAGTCTGTGACGCTTTGTGGAGATCGGTTTACTGGGTGGGGGGTGGAGCCCCAGCCCACCACCGAGGACCAGAGCTGGTAGGCAAGGGCCCCCAGAACAAGGTGGGCAGGAGCCCAAAGCCCCTCGCCCAGGTCTGTGGCTGGTAGATTTCAAGGCCCATCTGCTTGGTCACTGATTCAGTTATCTGTGCCGCTAGCACTCACCCAGCTGCTGGCAGCGTGTGCCTTCCTGCAGAGAAACCCGAGTGGTGCTTCCCATCCACGGATGGAGTATGCCAGTTTAGGTGCCCCGTTAAACAGTGGAGGCCCTCTGCCCCTGATGTGTTTGGGTTCAGCCGTCAGTGGAGGCAGAGAGAGGACGAGACCCTCTTTCACGGTCCCCCCACCCTGCCCCAGCATCCATTGACTACTAACGTGGGGAGCATTCCTGTTTGTTGTCACCTCGGCTTTCAAGCTTATCTGCTGTGAATCCAAAACCCAAGCCTAATACAACTCACTGTTTAAAAAAAAAACAAACAAACCAAAAACAGTGAATTGCATCAAATCACCTCTCTTTGTCCCGCATTCCGGCAGCCTTTCTAAATCTGCCTACCTAATTAGCTTCTTCTCCTAACCCAAAATATGATTAAATCTGTATTAAAAATATCTGTGCAGAGTAGGATCAGACACACCTGAGCGTTTTCTAAATTTAGCAAAGGACAATGGGCTCTGGGTTACTTTAATTGGGTGCGGGATTGCTGCAGGAATACATTTTAATTTGGATTTCCAGAGCGTTTCTCTCTGTCTCCTGCCTTTAAATTGCGTAGCAGAGGAAGGGGGAGCATAATGGGGCCCGTTCATAACTGCCCTCCCTCCCGACTTATCTCAGAGTTGAATGAACAATGTGCGGCTGGGGGAGGAGGGGACCGGCGGGAGAGGGCTGTTCCTGTCTGCTTAGCTCCAGAGTCCGGCTTTGACAGGTAGCCAGGCGCAAGCTGATGGGCCAGGCTCTGCAGGGAGAGGCACCTCTGGGATGCCAGCAGCATCTTCCTTGTCACCCTGCTTTCCCTGGGAGACCCCAATAGTTCTCCTTGCTTTCTGGTGCCGATGGGAGAAGGCACTTGCTCTGAGCTAGGTAGCCATGCAGTTGGGATAGGCACTAGATATGAACCATTTCAACCAGGTTGTGCATCTCCAAGGCACCCTACCAATTCCTTTGCTGAAAGATGAAATAATGCCGCTGTGGTAATCATAATGATGGTGCCACCCCCCTCCACCCAACGAGGAGATGCCGAGGTGGGCTGCTTACAATGGGCTAGAATGACTTCCCTGATTGTACCTATCAATCTCCATTGTTGAGGAAAGAAAGAGGCCTGGGAGTCCCAGCATCTGGAAACCACTGGGGTGCAGTCAGTCTTGCTCCATGAGAGCCCTGCACTGAGGAGCTGGGGGGTTGGAACCCAGTGAGAACCAGGAGGAGGCCTGGCTGTCCAGAGACCAGGGGTGGGCAAGGTTGGGGAATGGTTTGGCTTCCTCTCAGGGTTCTCCACTCCCCGCTGGAATTCTTACACCAGGTGCTTGCAACTGATTTTCAATTTGCAAAGCAAAACAAATTTGCATTAATCGGAAAAATCCACAGGAAAGACTGTTTAGATTTTAATGCAGCTGCCGGGAGCCTGTTGGATTCCAAGATCACAGAAGGCTCTGTTAACCCTGATGCCATCACAGGCTTGTTATCTCTCCTCTGAATCAGTCTCATCTGTGAGCCGAGCTTTCCTCCCTTGGCCCCAGGCTGTGTGCTTCTCCCCCCGACCCCCCAGCACTGGAAGCCAGAGAGGGAAAGCTGCTACAGCTCGCTGTGACATTGTTCCTAGGAAGAGCTGTGTAGGGAGTATCATGAGGTCTATGGGGGGCAGCCCTGAGCCTAGGGGCCAGAACACTCAAGGGGGCCTGTGAGCAAGATTCAGCCCCTCTTCTGAGAAGTTTGCCCCTACAGCAATGGTATTCCCAGCTGGCCCCTGCCTGCTGCCTGCTATACCTGGGGGCTTCCTGCTCCATGTCTGCACATGACATCCAGACAGTGAGAACTCATCTCAACCTCAGCTCCCACAGTGTAGTCAGGGCAGTGAATTTGTCCCTGGACCAATTGTGGCATGCCTTTTTTAGCCATAGGGAAGTGGACCCCTTCATCCTGCTCCCCTGCTTGGGGACGGTTTCACTGCTGCTGCTCTCCAGGAAGGCTGAGCTTTAAGCACCGACTATTCCGTGTGTCTGTGCAGTGGAGAGAAGGTACTTGGGGAAGGGCTGTCCTGGAGATCTTTAAGGGCAGGGGGATCCCAGCCAGCTGAGCCTCAGAGGGAGGAGACAGGCATCCTGGGCTCCATCACATGGGCATCATAACCCCCTCCCACTGGGCCGTTCATTCAATTACCTGATACCTGTTGAGCTTCTATATGATGGGCACTATTCTAGTCACCAAAAAAGGTAGAATAAAATTCTTGCCCTCATGGAGCTTATATTCTAGTAAGAGTTGAAAACCTAGAGATACATAAGCAAAAAAAAAAAAAAAATCCATTCAGGTGGTGGTCAGAGCTAGATGGAGGAAACTAAAGTTGGATTAGACAGCAGAGAGAGGTAGGGGTCTGGCAGTCTTCCATGTGGCAGGCAGGAAAGGCCCCTTGACAGGAAGCAGTAATTAGTAAGAAGTGAGGGAGTGAGCCATGCAGGTGTCTGGGAGGAGGAACATTCCAGGCAGAGGGGACAGAAGTGCAATCAGGACCAGGCCTGGGCTGTCTGAGCACCATCAGTGAGGCCAGTGTGGTTAGAGAGAGGGAGGAAGGGAAGTCAGGAGGGTAAGAGGGACTGGGTCAGGTAGGCCCTTGGAAGCCACCACATGTCCCCATGGTCTGGCCTCAACATTCCTGCTGTAGTGCTTAGAGCACTATTATAATTTCTGGCTCACTGTGTCTCTTTTCTGATGAGCTTTTGCCTCCCTAGGGCAGAAGTATCATTTATATCTGCATCTCTGGTACCTAGCACAGTGCCTGGCATTTGGTAAGGGTTCAGTGTATGTTTGCTGGATAGATGGATGGATAGACGGATGAACGGAGGGCAGGGAGGAAAGGGACAGAGGGAGAAATGAACATAGGCCCTGCTGTCCACATTTCACCCTGGAAAGTCTGCCCCAGTGTTCTCTCCCTCTGCTTACTGGGAAGAAGTGACCCTACCTGTCATTGAACCAGCCACACTGGACAACACTGGCTGTCAGTCCCACTCCAGCCCTGCTCTCAGTACTTCTGTGACCTCTTGCCCAAAAAGGGAGGAATGCCCACTCAGGGATGGGTTTCTGAGAGCAGGTGATCAAGTGTTACGCCCTTCCCAGCCTGTGGGTGGAAATGCCAAGGTCTGGAGGCAAGACCCAGAGTGAGAGCAGAATCAGCAGCCTTCCGCAGTGGAGACAGAGGGAAGAGGCACTCAACCCAGCCTCCACAGCCTGTGGGCTCCTCCCGCACTGTAGAGGACTGCCCGTCCTGTCGGTCCTCCATGACTCCTGAGGAGGGGAGAGTCCTCGGAAGTGTTGGAACTGCTGCGGGAATGGGAAAAGTCCTGGTGGCTGGCCTGAGGTCTGAGGTCAGAGGTCAGAAGGCCTGAGGGCTGAGGAAGTGCTGTTTACAATGCTGAGTGCTTCCAGCTCTAATTGGAGTGCTGTTTCCTTGCTCTTCTTCCCTGCCTGTTGATAATTCTAACAATAGGTGAAAATAAGAAGACGCTTCATAGTCTATGGAGCGCCGTCTCCTGGTTCCCAGAAGCAGAGACCCTGCAGGTGTCTTCTGAAAACACTTCTTAGAATCTAGTCTGGTTCCTGAAGTGTCCATACTCTTGGCAGAGACCAAAACTCTGAAAGAGGAAGGAAATCAGCTTTGGAGCCACTTTGAATCTTTGGGCTCAAAATACTTGGCTGTTTGCTTTGGCTGCCTGGCAAAGAAGAGTGTAAGGCCAGTCTGGCAGCCAGCAGGTTGATATTAAGAGATTATGCTGTGAGCTGACCTAAGAGGGCAGGCTTTGGAATCCGTTGGAATCAGATACACCTAGCCCCGGGTCTGTGCGCTAGCATTGCTAGCTGTGTGACTGAGTGCATCACCTAACCTCTCTGGGCCTCAGAGACCTTAGAGGAAAATGGGGAGATGATGATAGTTTCCATCCCAAAGAGGTATTGTGACAGTTAAATAGGAAAATAGACATAAAGCACTTAGTGCAATGACCAGCCTACAGTAAGTACTCACTAAATGCTGTCTGTTGCTTTTGAGGAAGTATAAATGGAGTGAAGGGAGATGCATGTTTAGAAGAGAGGGGATGGAAGGGGAGGAGACCAGACATCTTCCAGACGGAACACTTCCTAAAGCAGGTCAGCTCTCAAGAATTAGAGCCAACACTGTTCTTGGCCAGGGTGATGATCCAGTGGTGAGCCGAGCATCGCTGCTTGCGTCTGCCCCCAGTGATGATCGGGATTCAGAGAGTCCACTTCTGTTTCCAAGGCACCTTCCTCCTAGAGCAGCAGAGGGAAAGCCAAGCCTGAGGAGGCCTGGGGCCTTGTCCAGGTCTGGCCTGGCTGGCCAAGCCCCTTCCCCACCCAGTTTTCTCTTTGGGAGGATGAGGTGAGTAGACTGGCTGGCTCCCCAGCTTCCCCCAGGGCTCTCCCTGGGCCTTTACCACCTGTGCAGGTCACAAAAGGTCAGGCTCTGGACCACACACATCTGGTTTTGAACCCAGACCTGCCCCTCCCAAGCTTTCTGACCTTGAATTATTACTTGCCTCATCTTTAAAAACAGAAAGGTCTTAAGATAATGTGTGAAAAAGTGAGAAGTGAAAGTGTCAGTCGCTCAGTCGTGTCCAACTCTTTGTGACCCCACAGACTATAGCCCACCAGGCTTCTCTGTCTGTGGGATTCTCCAGGCAAGAATACTGGAGTGGCTGTCAGTCCCACTCCAGGGGACCTTTCTGACCCGGGAATTGAACCTGGTCGCCTGCACTGCAGGCGGATTCTTTAGTATCAAGTGCTAAACAGTGTCTGCTGTCTCGCTTATAACTGCTCAGTAGATTGTAACTTTTACAACTACCCCTACGCATGTTAGTCTTCTTATTGTTCTTATGCGCCATCACAGAGCAGTGGGACCCACCCTAATGTCCCCCTGCCCCAGCTCATTTTAGGGAACTTTCTGCTATGGGAACCACAAATTGGAGATAGGTCGCACAAGAACCATTCGGTATTGACATTAAATAAAATTCACTGCAGAGTTACCCTAATACATTCTTAATGGTATGCATAATTGTTTCAGAGTTGCACAATAATTAGACATTAATAGTAAGCTAGGCGTGTAAATGAAAATAATTAGTATATGTAATAATTAGGCAAAGAAAGCATTTTTGTGATCAGCTTAGAGGCGGGAAGATATTAGAATTGGAGACAAGGATAAGACAGGCAGAAGGATGTCCAGGCCCTGTCCTTTTCATCCCAAATGAAGAGAATACTTCCTTTTTTTCAGATCATATCTGGCCCAAACCCCGTTATCCATCCCTGCCTGCCCCAGGTTCTAATATGAGGCTCTGACAAACCACCCAGCCAGGTACTCTTCAAACCCTGGGCTTTATGACAAGAGAAGAAAGAACACAACTCATTGACCCTGAGAGTCTCTGGGTGCCCAGGTGGACAGGGACTCCTTTCTCTATTAGGAGAGTCAGTGCATGAAACAGTGCCTAGAGCTTTCAGCAGGTCTCTTGAATGAATGAAGGCATGCTTAGAAACGCCTTTGAGTGAGATGTTTGCAACTGCGAAGTAATGGAAAGAAAGGGAAGTTGGAGCTGTGAGAGAAGGGGCGAGCAGTGAAACTTTGGGAGGCTTGGGAGCAAAGAAATGAGGAGTATGGGTTCTGAAACTAGACCTCTTGAGCTTAATTCCCTAATTAGCTGTGCCTCACTTTTGTGCCCTATAAACTGGAGACAGTTAGACTGTGATATGGGTTAAATGACTTAATGTAGTTTATACATGTAAAGTGCTCAGCCCAAGGCAGGGTACATGTCAGCGCTAAATAGCACCATTTATTAGCGATTTTTTGGCCTTTTCTATAAACATGGGTGTCTTCCCTGCAACTTAGCAGCGGACACGTGGGGCCCTTGGCAGAGAGAAGGGACGGGAGTTGGATGCCTCCCATTCATCCTTTCTTTCCATGAGCACACGTTTACTACTGAGCACCTCGCATGCCAGGCCGTATCCCGGGAGCTAGCCGTCCAGCAGGGAACAAGACAGGCAAGGCCCCTGCCCTCTTCCAGCTTGCAGTACAGGAGGGCGAGAGTTAATAAACGTGAATAAAACACACAGTGTATCAGTGCTAAGTGCCATGGAGCAAAAGTAAACAGGGAGAGGGATTAAGAAGAGCTGGTGTGAGCGTTAGGGGTTCCACACTAGACAAAAAGACAGGAAATGTCACAGTCTTTACGCGTCTGCGTGTGTGTGTGTGTGTGCGCATGTTTACTGTGTGGATTCTCCATGAGAATGTTTCAAATCCCAGGCCCGCTGGAAGCCGCTTTCTCCCCATGGCCCAGCCTGAGTTTGCTGGGGAATGCATTCTACTGCCCCAGGGACTTACAGATGGAAAACCAGTGCCAGGCCAACAGCCCAAGGTCACGTAGCTTGTGACTGAGCAAGTACTGGGCAGATCACCTGTGCAAAGCTAAGGAAACACATTTGTGAAATGATAATTGTTGACATTTTGGGAGTGCTTACTGGTCAAAGACCTGGTGCAATAATAAGTGCATCACTCCATTTTTACTTCCTTTAAGGCAGGTGTTCCTATCCCTTTTGCAGATGATGAAACAGCGACCCAATGAGGTTTACTGACCTTCCAAAGGTCACACAGTAAGAACCCATGTCTGCTTGTGTCTGACTCCAGAGTCTCCCCTATTTACCACTAAAACTGCTGGTTAAAATAAAAGACTGTGATGTCTCCCGCATAAAATGAGGAATCTGAGTGAGTAATGTATGTGGTGGGTAAGAGCACAGGGTCTGAATTCATATTCCCAGGACTTAAACCCTGGCCCACCCACTTGCTGACTCGGTGACCTTGAGCGAGCTTCAGAGCCTCTCGGTGCCTGCTCTGTGCTGTAGGGGTAGGAATAGTAACTCATCATGCTGCTGTGTGAGCTTTGAATGAGTTAACCCCTATAAAAGCTCTCGGCACCATGCCCTGCACCGAGTAAGCCTGGCGTGTGTCAGCTGTTATTATCAAGACACGTAGTCAAGACTTTCGGTGCCTAGCCCCTCCTTCTGGGGACATAGCCAGCTGACCTGTCGGAGGAGTGTGGGGTGAGCCCAGGCAGGGGAGGGGTGGCCTGGCCGGGGTTTTCTCTGCTGGGGGCCCCTTATACAGGCTGGACCTGGGCCTGCAATCTGGTCTCTGGACTGTGGTTGAAGCACCCCCTCTTGAGCAGGTGGGCCCTCCAGCCTCCCCTTCTCAGCACTAGAACATCACTGAGAGCCCCAGTTTGAAGCCTGCCACGGTGAAGGGTGAGACAGCTTCATCGCCCAGAGCGACCAGCCAACACTGCCAGGGCTGAGACGCTGTGTGCAACTGCTCTTGTTCCCCACGTCTTAGTATCTGGCATGGTGTGGGCACGTGTTCTGTGGGTGCCAAATACCAGTGCAGCGAGGGAAGGGCTTGTACAACCTAAGTATCAAGGGGCATGGGCAGCCCTGGAAGTGGGGAGTGAGGCTGGTCAGTGCTTTCCTTGCTCTGCCCAATTCCCCACCAGTCAGCCAGCTATAGAATCAAGGGGTGTTGGATGTGAGGTCTGAAGCATCACCCGAACCTTTCATGCTGACTTCGGACATGTGGGGTGGCCCAGGATGTGGAGACAAGATCACTGAAGGTCTCGGTTTCAGGAAACCTGGCCTGCCTCCATGTACCTCTGCCTCGGAAGTGTTCAGGTGCCAAGTGCATCTGTGTGCCGGGTCTGGCTCCTCTCCTGGTAGGAGACAACGGTCAGGAAAGAAGATACTGTTGTCCCTCTCAGGGTCATGGCCAGAAACAATATGTTTTCCCCTCCAGGGAAATTAAAGAGTCAGGTGCAAGGGAGCCTGTGTCTGGGGGAAAGACAGGTCAGGCTGTTATTTCTCAAGTGCATCGTGTCCTGAAATAGCTCAGAGCCATGGCAGCCCAGCTTTTCCTCCTAAACTGAGATGGTGCGAGGGCACCCTTGCCCTGGCTCTCTGGGCTGGCAGAGTCCTTACGGGGTGGCATTTTCTAAGCACAGGGGGCCCTTGGCTGCTCTGCTGGGATGACTGGGCCACTGGGCAGCAGCCCCAGGGCTGAGTTTCCAACCAGAGGCTTGGTTTCCTATGCACATGTTAACAGGCAGAAAAGAAAATCTCCGGTGCTAAAGTGTGAACTGGCAATGCTTTTGGACAGTCGGTGCAGCCTGATTGAACTCTGGTCTCCACCTCTCTTAACTGACTGATCCACAGGGCCTGTTGTTTCCCGGAATCTTCCATGCTCCCTGAGCATCATATTTATTGCTTCATGATAGCACTTAGCACGCACTATTGTAATTATTTGTTTATATGTCCATAATCCTCTCTTCTAGGCAGCCAGCTCCACAGAGGGAGGTGCTTGTGTTATTCACCTCTGTTTCTGCAGCCCCAGGCTCACTGCCACGTGCTTGGGGCTTGGTGACTGTTTGTGGAACAGGTGTGGGAGCAAGGAAGGACAAAGGGAGGGAGGCGGGATGCACGGCCCTCTGTGGTCAAGAAGCCACTTCCAGTGACTTCCCACCTGCCACCTGAAGCTTGGTTAGGGCTGTGCCAGTGGTCCTTGCCTATGGACATGTCCCAGCAACAGCTCATGAGTCTCTCTGTGGTTTGAAATCCCGAACTCTGGGCCTCTGCCTCGCAGTGCCAGAACTCTGAAGCATCTGTGAGGTCTGAAGCATCACCTGAACCTTTCATGCTGACTCCGGACATAGTGGGGGGGGGGGGCGGCCAGGATGTGGAGGCAAGATCAGTGAGGGTAGGAGCACCGCCCAGTGGTTCCCATGGCAGCACCTCTGCCCCCCACTGCCTTCAGGAGGAGGACAGGGTAAGGAGGGAGCATTCACCCAGCTGCGCAACAAGCCCTGCATCCCCACTGAGGAGTTCGGAGCTTTCGAGGAGGTACCAAGGCCCCCACTGGTTTTTCACTGACACAGCAAACATGCACAGCCTCTTTCACTGGAAGTACAGAAATACATTTCCAAGATGTTGACCCAGGTATTATAGTGCGAGATTAGAATCCTGGAGATGAAAGTGGAAAGGTCACACAAACATACACACACTCTCTCTCTCACACACACACACACACCCCACACACACTCGCTCCCACCAACCTGGCCACCCAGATCGGATGCCAGCTGAGGGCCGATGACACATCAAGGTCCTGGCCTGGAAGCGTCAGTTGGACAGCTGCCTGGAGCTTGTTGGAGAATCAGAGGAAGGCAGCCTGAGAGGGCGGGGTGCAGAAAGAGGGAGGAATATGGAACGGTCTGGGGGAGTAGTCAGGGCAGCGTATCCTGACTTTAAAGGACTCAGCCCTGTGGTGTGGAATCAGATGGTGGTGCCTGGGCCTGGCCAGGAAGCAGACAGAAAACCACCTTGGAACATACACTGAGTGTTTGACATCAGGTTTGGCTTCATGCACCCATGTCTATCCCCATGAGACCACTCTCTGCCAGCTACCCTGTTGGTTCTCAAGTCGGGCTCTGGGCCAGAGGTCTGGGGGGTCCTGGAGCCTTGATTCTTGGGTTGGTTCAGCTGTAAGGGGACCTCGAGGCCATACATTCTAACCCCTTATCCTGCTGGTGGGGAAACTGAGGTTGAGAGGTCAGGCAGTTTCTTCGTGGTCACCTAGTTAATGTGGGCAGGGCCTGATTAGAACCAGGCCTTTTGACTTGTGGTCCAGATTTCATTCGGGGATGATCGGACCTGAATGTGTGTGCCTATCTAAGATATAAGCCTTCAAGATAAGGCCATTACCTCTGTTTCTGTTTCTTACAGAGGAGACACTGAACAAACATTGATTGAATACTTTACATCGCTATCTCATTGAATTCTCACAATTTCCATATAAAACAGGGATTGTGCTTCTCTATAGATGAGAAAACTGTAGCTCTGAGAGGTCAGGTAACTTGCCTGAAGCCACAAAGCTTCTAAGAGCTAAAAACAGAACTTACAGCCAGATCTGACTTCAGAGCCAAAATGCATCTAGCAAATTCTTCCTATATGCCTGCTGGATACTGTTTTGAGTCCTTGTATGTTCCAGCTTAACTAATGCTCCTAACTGTCCATGAGATAAATGCTGTTATTATCCCCCTGGCGGCTCAGATGGTAAAGAATCCACTGCAATGTAGGCGACCTGGGTTCAATCTCTGGGTTTGGGAGATCCCCTGGAGGAGGGCATGGCAACCCACTCCAGTATTCTGGAGAATCCCCATGGACAGAGGAGCCTGGTGGGCTACATTCCATGGGGTCGGTGGCGAAGAGTAGGATACAACTGAGCGACTAAGCAGAGCACAAAGGCACAGAGAAACTTAAGTATCTTTGTTACAAAGATACAAAGTTAAGTATCTTTGACAAAATCACACGGCCGGTAACCTAGACTTTCTGACTCAGAAGAACTCACTGTTAGTGTTCTACATACATAAACATTTGTTGGATGAATGAATAGAAGTACCGAAGTAACTGCCGCGGAATCTTCAACTGAGCTCTTAGCACAGTGGGTGGGTGGAGGGGCTGTTTGGTCAGCATGATCTCCCCTCTCCCAACCACCACATCACCTTTCCTCAAAACACAAATTGAAAACCACTTAGCTGTACTGGAACTGGCTGGAATCTCAATTTTACTTGACCTCAAGGCAGAGACTCGAGGCTGTTCTTTCTTTCCTCCTGCCAGCGCCACCCTGCTCATGAATTAAAGATGCCGCCTGTGGCCATGGCTTCGTAATGGCATCACCTCCTCTGTGTTCATCTCCGGCAAATTAGGGCTGCCTAGAAGCACTCTGGGACTTCAAGGCAACAAATAGTTGGAGACAGAAATGTCTACAGAATGAGTTTTTCAGCTGCCTTGAGACCAGAACACCCATGGCTGTTGCAGTAACTTAAAATTTTTTTAATCATTGCTTACCCACAGCACTTTTCCGCTATCATCACCACCATAAAACCTTATATTCAGGCATCTACATTATCTCTCCAGGAGCTCAGAGCCCTGGTTTATCCTGTTGATCATCCTAACAGCTCTGGAAGAGGCAAAATCAGGATGTTCTTTTAGGTCTAATGCAAGAAGGAAAAGCCAGCTCTGAAAATAAACAGTAACTCCTCCTATCCAAGACCTCAGACACTTTAGGGAGTTGATGGTGCCATAGACAGAAAACATCATTGAACATTTGGGAGACATGTACTCCTCTGAATCTTTACGTTGCCATTAACCAGCTGTGTTACCTTGGGCAAGTCACTCACCCTCTCTGGACTTCAGTATAGTGAAAAGTTAAGACTAAAGTGATTTCTTCATTGATATGTGGCAGATATGAGTGGTGAGGAGCATTTTAATCAGAAACTGGGGCTTGAATTCTAACTGTGCCATCTCCTACCTGTGTGACCTTGAACAGTGTTCCATACCTGGCTTATCAGAACCTAAGCTCAAACCAGGGAAACAGGGGGAGTTAATAGAGGGACCTGGTGACCAGGTGATGGAGAGGGAGGAGCCAGACTGGGTCAGAGGTAACCAGAGATTATCAGGAAGCCACTACTCTTAGAGGGAGGCTGTATCATGGGAGGCCTACCCTTGGCTTCAGCGGAAGGGATATTGTGGTGCCCTGTCTGAGGAACACATGTCAGAGGAGGAGGAGAAGAATACCCTGACTTCTGGCTTCCTCTCACCCTCTAGTCTCCTGCCAGGGCCTCCCGTTGGCTGAGTCAGCTGGAAACCAGTTGATACAGGATGCAAGGCATGGATCTGAGGGCCAAAAGGTACAGGACTGGCACACTCTCCTTGCCTGAATTTCTTCACCTGTAAAATGACCTACCTCACTGTGTTGTGGGGAGGATTACATGAGATAATGCATGTCAAGTCCTGGATGATTTATGTTAACAATCAGTTGATGAGAACTGTATTATAAGAGTTCATTCCTTCGTAATTGACTCCCTGGAGAAGGAAATGGCAACCTACTCCAATATTCTTGCCTGAAAAATCCCGTGGACAGAGGAGCCTGGTGGGTTGCAGTCCATGGGGTCACAAGAGTTAGACACAACTGAGTGACTAAACCACCAGCTTTGTAATTGACTAGGGGTGTGGTGTGTGTGTGTGTGTGTGTGTGTGTGTGTGCGCGCGTGCGCGCTGAGTGCTGCATGTCCCATGGCAGAGGTTGTATTTTCAGAATCAAATGAATAGGGGCAACCTTGGGAAAGATCTTTCATTCATTCAGTAAACTGAGTAACAGAGCCTGTGCTAGGCCCAAGGGAGACAGAGATGAATAAATTAAATATGAACCAGGTATAAACTGTGGATTAAATGGTAGTTTTTTGCAGTCAAATTATTTTTATTATTAATTTTTAAATTATTAGCAAAATGGAGGCATTTATCCAAAGAGACCCAGACCAGAGCTCACGTTCCCCAGCTCTCCTGCTTATCCTTTTCTTTGTTCTTCTCCTTTTAGTCCGCACAGCTCCTAACTTCCTCACCTTGTCTGCTCTCTGGCTTGATGAGCTCTGAGCATCAAGCCTGAGTTTGGCCTGAGTGGTTCTTTCATGCGCAGGTTGTTCTGTTTGTCCCCCGAAGATTGATTCCACAAACTTCTCAGCCTGCTCTGTGCCCTGGGCTGCACTCCACCCATCCCCCGTGCTCTCTTGACATGTGGCTTCCAGTTAAGTTACTACCCGGACCAGGAGGCCTGCAGGTGGGAGCACAGAGAGGCTGGGCTATTTCCTCTGCTTCCTCACTGCTCTGGGCACCACTCCACGATTAGTGCATGCACCAGGAAGCCCCTGCTCCCTGACTCAGCTCTCCATGCTTGCTCCCCTGTCCCTTGGCCCTGGGAATAGTGACAACCTCTGGCCATTGCTAGTCCCCAGGTACTTCAGCATCCCTTTTTGGTCCAAGTAATCCTGCCCTTAACTCTGTAAATGGGTTTTTCATCAGAGTCTCTGGAACCAGGTGAGATGGGGTCTGATACCTGCCTAGTCCTCACTGAGCTCCTTTGAATGATCTTGAGGAGATGCTGTGTTTTAATGGTAGGGATGAAGGGCCTTTGGGCTTCCCAAGTGGTACTAGTGGTGAAGAAACCGCCTTCACCAATGCAGGATAAGAGACATGGGTTCAATCCATGGGTTGGGACAATCCCCTGGAGAAGGAAATGGCAACCCACTCCAGTATTCTTGCCCGGAGAATCCCATAGACAGAGGAGGCTGGCAGGCTATGGTCCATGGGGTCGCAAAGAGTCAGACGTGACTGAAGCGCCTTAGTACCAACGCACGCGTGGAGGCCTTTATGCCACAGGGCTGTGATACAAAGGAAGTCTTTAAAAAAATAAAGCAAATACCAGGGAAATTTATTTTAGCTGTAGCCTTGGGCAACTTACTCAATCCATCTGAGCCTCTTTCCTCAATTGGTTCACAGCATTAAGAATAAGAATAGAGATAAGAAGATGATAAGACTCCTCACATCGTGGAGTCATGATAAAGGCTGAACAAGAAATAGATGAGACAACTTGTGATGAGCACTCAGCAGAGTGGCACGGAGCAGGAGCTTAGTCGTGTTAGTTTTCCCTTGTTCCTGGGGACATGGATCCTGTCTTTTCCCTCCTGGAATTCTGGCTGCTGGGTATGCGAATGCGGGGCCTGGCAATGAGTCGGCATCACCAACATGCAGGATTTGGGGAATAAAGGTGCTTAGATAAGAAGATGCTTTCCAGTCTCCCTTCTGGGGCCAGAAGAAGGATGGGGTCAGAATCAGAGGTGTCTGGACAGTGACCTATCCCCTAGAAGAGGAGCCCTGGGATAGAAATGCCAGGGCAGCCACATGTGGTCACAAGGACAGAAGGGTCTGCTGCCTGGGAGGGGGTCGGGACACACACACAGCTGCAGGTGGCAATGGGGTGGATCTTCCGTGTGAGGACAGAGAGGCAGAGGGCACTGGAGCATGGGAGTCAAGTAGGAGTTGCCGAGCAGAACACACCAGCCCCAAGCAGGACCCACTCGGGGGGCTCCGGCGGCCCCTCCAGCTCACCCTTGGGCTAGGGTGTTCAGCAACCAAAGACTGTTTCAGAAACAGGAGAGGGAAGAGGAGGGAGCACCCAGCACGGGTAGGCTCGAGCACTGCCAAGCAAGCTGGTACTGGAATTATTTGCAGTCCATATGCCAATTTGCTTTGTCATTGCCTGGCTATTTTTAGAAGCCACTGGCGTATCTAGGAAACCAGAATCTGTTGACTGTGTTTCTTCGGTGTGGGGAGTGTGATTATTTCCCAGAGATGCTGAAGGAATGTGTGAGGTCGGGCAGTGGGAAGACGACCTCTCCTCCCCTCACCAGCCCGTCTCCCTCCCCACCCCCCAACTCTACCCCAAGTCAGGACGCAAGTGCAGATAGTGCCCACGTGGCTGCACATGCTGCTCTTTCCCAGGGTCTGTTATTGCCCACGGTTATGAGTCCAGGTCCAAGTGACCTTTCCCAGATGGAGCACCGATGGGGAGCAAAGGCCTCTGTTTTTGTTCCCAGTTGGCAGGGGTGGTGGGGTCCTCTGCTCCCTCACGCTCCCTGGAGCATCACATAGGCATTGGTCCAGTGGCCTGGGGGCAGAGCTGTCCTCTTGGCTCCCTGCTCCCAAGAAGGAGCAGGAAGCAGAGACAGGGGATGGTGATATAGCACCAACCTGAGCACCTAATTTGAACCTTGAAATATTCTCCATCACCCTCCATTCAGGGTGGCTCCTTCAAGGACAGTGTCATTCAACCAGATACTGCCTACATTCCAAGGAAAAGAGTGGCTCTTGTTTCAAATCAGTTTATGTCCTAACAGTTCAAAGATGCCATCTCAGGAGGGAGAGGGCGCCAGCTCTGGCTGGGTTAATCCTTCCACAAGACTGTGGCTTGAAGGGGACTCCAGCATAGGTTTGACTAGAAGAACTTGAAGCTGTGAGACTGTATTTGATAATGTGTCGATTTGCCCAGCCCGCTCCAGGGACATCATCTAATCAGGATTAGAACCACAGTGGTGAGTGACAACATGAGACTTCGCATGAAATCTAAAGCTTTACTGTGGCCTTCCAGACCTCATCTGATGAGACCGCTGCCTCCTCTCCTAACCCATCCGCTACCATGTGCCCTTGTTCTCCAGGCTGTAGCCCCTCTGACCTCTTCCTTGTCCTTGCACGTGCCACTCTCATTCTTGCCTCAGGACCTTTGCGCTGGCCGTTGCTTCTGTTTTCCCCAGATCTTTCCAGGGCTGCCTCTTCTCATCATTCAGGACTTGTCCAGCATTCAGGCAAATATCACATCCTTGGAGAAGTCATCCCTGAGCACCACCCACCACTGAGCCCACCATCAGCCGGTATTTGGCCCACTGCCCTCTTTTACTTCATTCGTAGCACCTATTACTCCCAGTGTTGTGCTGTGCTAAGTCACTTCAGTTGTGTCTGACTCTTTGTGACTCCATGAACCGTAGCTCACCAGGCTCCTCTGTCCATGGGATTCTCCAAGCAAGAATACTGGAGTGGGTTGCTATGCCCTTCTCCCCTGTCATTCCCTATACTTATCTTATTCATTATCTCTACATTTCATCTACTGTCTGTCTCCTCTCCCCCATCTAGAATGTAAGCATATTGAGGGCAAAGAATCTGTTCTGTTTACTGCTCCCTCCCCTGCATCTTTCTGAAACAGTGCCTGCACTTAGGGGGTGTTCAGGAAATGTTTGATGAATGAATGAATGGGTCCTTATGATCCAGTGATTCCTTGAGCTCCAGCTCTGGGGCTAGTACTGCTCAACATTAGATGCTCCCGTTTAGTTGATCATCCCTCCTACCGTAGACAGCTTCCCCTTTCACCCTTCAGCTGCCTCTCCCCTGTGGTGCCTTCTGCACACACAGCCACTTAAAATGCAAAAACCATTTTAACATGAGGTGGCAAAATCTTGAGGATATAACATATCCAC
Organism: Moschus berezovskii; assembly: GCF_049115385.1. Classification (NCBI taxonomy): domain Eukaryota; kingdom Metazoa; phylum Chordata; class Mammalia; order Artiodactyla; family Moschidae; genus Moschus; species Moschus berezovskii. Next base: position 91,390,594 of record NC_142463.1, on the reverse strand, counting down.
AGAAAAATAATCTCAGGACTCCAATAAACCTGTTGTGTCCCGGACCAGCCTTCTCATAAACATGCCACCTGGGTTTATCAACATTCAGACACCCTCTGCAGCAGCAGAAAGCACCCTGTGATGTGCCTTGTCAGGCAGAAAGGAAGGAAGGAGGTGCAGTGGTCTGGCTCTATGTTTTCTCCACCTCAGTTTTCAGCTCCCTCATCCTTAAGACGGAGAAGGCAATGGCAAGCCACTCCAGTACTCTTGCCTAGAAAATCCCATGGATGGAGGAGCCTGGTAGGCTGCAGTCCGTGGGTTCGCTAAGGGTCGGACACGACTGAGCGACTTCACTTTCACTTTTCACTTTCACACATTGGAGAAGGAAATGGCAACCCACTCCAGTGTTCTTGCCTGGAGAATCCCAGGGACGGGGGAGCCTGGTGGGCTTCCGTCTATGGGGTCACGCAGAGTCGGACACTACTGAAGTGACTTAGCAGTGGTAGCAGCATCCTTAAGAGGAAGAGAATTCACCTGCCCTGTCCCTTCCCAAGGTCATTAAAGGATTAGATAAGACTTTGCGTCCCACAACTTCCCTGGTGGCTCAGACAGTAAAGAATCTGCTTGTAATGCAGGAGACCCCAGTTTGAACCCTGGGTCAGGAAGATCCCTGGAGAAGGAAATGGCAAACCACTCCAGTATTCTTGCCTGGAGAATTCCATAGACAGAGACTAGTGGCTGGTTCACGGGGTTGCAAAGAGTTGTACATGACTGAGCAACTAACACTTTTGCATCCCAGAGGCCTTTGTGAAGAGAAACACCAGTGTGAGGGCTCCTCTCTTCCCTCTCCTGCAGGGACCTCCCCAGCCCCCGACGTGAGTGAGTGTCTGCCGCCTTAGAGGCAACCAGGCATTTTCTCACAACCCCTCCTTCAACCAGGTTAGACCCCATCATCTGGCCTCAGTTTTGCGCTGTCATCATTTGAATTAACAGTAGCAGTGAACATTTACTGAGCATTTCTTAGGTGCCAGGAGCTATTCTAAGCACTTTGCATAGATTAACTCAATCATGACAACTTCCCTAGGAAGTGGATACTTTTATGTAGATGAGCCTGAAGTCTGTGAATAAAGACAGTGTTATTTCATTTCCAGTTTAGTTGCTTTTGTATTTCTTGTTCTTGCCTTATTGTACTAGCTTGGACTTTCAATACAATGTTGAATGAAGTGTTGAATAGAAATGGTGAAAGCAGACATCCTTGCCTTGTTACCGGTTTAAGGACATCCAGTCTTCCGCATTAAGACCAGGATCCAGTCTTTCACAGTTAAGTATGATGTTACTGGAGGTTTCTTATAGGTGCTTTTTTTCCCCCCCAGTTGAGGACCTTTGCTGAGAGTTTTAAAAAAATCATAAATGGGTATTATGGTACAAGTTCTTTATGTATCTATTGAGATGATCATATGGGCTTCCTTTTTTAGTCTATTGATATGGTGAATTACACTGAAGTTTGTATAGAGTTATTTCTTTCCTAAATGTTTGGTAGAATTTATCAGTGAAGCCATCTGTACCTGAAATTTTTGTGTAAATATTTTAAATTAAGAATTCTATTTATTTAATAGATATAAAAGTCTATTCAGGTTATCTTTTTCTTCTTAACTGAGTTTTGAGACTCTGTTAGTTGATGTCTTTCAAGGAATTTCTCTATTTCATCTAAATTTTTAAATTTTGGAACATGAAGTTATATATAATATTCTCTTAGCTTTTCCAAGTATGCAGAAGCTATAGTAAAGTTCAGTCTTTTGTGCCTAATATTGATGATTTATTTTAGTCCTCATCAGTCTGATGGTTTTTCAATTATATTCATCTTTGTAAAGAAAGAGCTTTTAGTTTCATTGAAACTATTTTTGCTATTGTTTTCTTTTTTTTTTAATTTTTTTTTTATTGGAGGCTAATTATTTTACAGTATTATATTGGTTGGTTTTGCCATACATTGACATGAATCCACCCCGGGTGTACATTAAGTTCCCCCTCCTGAACCCCCCTCCCACCTCCCTCCTCCCCTTATCCTCCCTCTGGGTCATCCCCACACAACAGCCCCGAGCATCCTGTAACATGCATCGACCATGAACTGGTGATTCGTTTCACATATGATAATATACATGTTTCAATGCCATTCTCCCAAATCATCCCACCCTCACCCTCTCCCACAGAGTCCCAAAGACTGTTCTATACATCTGTGTCTCTTTTGCTGTCTCGTATACAGGGTTATCATTTCCATCTTTCTAAATTCCATATATATGCGTTAGTATACTGTATTGGTGTTTTTCTTTCTGGCTTACTTCACTCTGTATAATAAGCTCATTCTATTTCATTGATTTATGTTCTTTTCTTTACTGTTTTCTTTTTACTGTCTACTTTGGTTTTAATAGTCTTTTTTCCCCTCTAGATTCTTATGTGGAAGCTTAGATCATTAATTTGAGACTTTTCTCTCTCTCTCTCTTTTTTTTTAGCATAAACATTTAATGCTATAAATTTCCCTCTAAGCACTGCTTTAGCTACTGCATACCACAAAGTTTGGTGTGTTGTGTTCATTTTTATTCAGTTCAGAGTTTTCTAATTTCCCTTATGATTTTTTTCTTTGGCCTGTGGGTTATTTAGAAGTACATTGTTTAATCTCCTAATATTTGAAGATTTTCCAGATATCTTTAAGTTTCTAGTTTAATTCTATTATGCCAAAGAAAAGACTTTGTATGATTTCAGTCCTTTACAGTATATTGAGATTTGTTTTGTGGCCCAGAAGATGGTCTGTCTTGGTAAGTTATGTACATGTATCTGAAGGCAGTGTTTATTGTGCTGTCATTGGGTGGAGTGTTCTAAATTATGTCTAAATTAAGGTTGATGGGATTTAGTCTTTTACATCCCCACTGACTTTACTTTTTCTATCAATTACTGAGAGAAGAATGTTTTAATTTTCAATTACAGTAGTGGATTTATCTATTTCACCTTTCATGTATCAATTTTTGCTTTTATCATCTATTTTGAAGGGTTGTTATATCCTTTTGATGAATTTATTCTTTTATCATTATAAAGTACCCCTCTTTGTCTCTGGTAATAGTCCTTATTCTAAAGTCTATTTGTGTGATATCATCACCCCAGTTTTGATCAGTGTTTGCTTGGTATGTTTTTTCTGTCCTTTTACCTTTAACCAACCTGTGTCTTCACGTTTAAACTGGGTTTCTTATAGATAGCATACAGTTGTCTTGATTTTTTTAATCCAATATGACAGTCTCTGTTTTTTAATAGAAGTTTGTAGACTTTTTATTTAATGTAATTATTGCTTTGGTTGAATTTCAATATGGTATTTTGCTATTTATTTTCTAATTGTCCCATCTGTACTTCATTTCTGTTTTCTTCTGTGTCTGTCTTATTATGTATTAATTGAGTATTTTAATGATTCCATTTCATCTCCAGTGCTGGTTTACTAGCCATATCTCAGTTTTATTTTTGGTGATTGCTTTATGGTTTATAATATATTTTATTGTAAATATAAATACATTTTATTGATTTTAACATATCAAAGTCTATCTCACATATAGTAGAAAGAATTGTATGGCTATGTATTTGATTTTCTGAGTCTTGTCCTTTGTGATGTCACTGCCATACATTTTACTTCTACATTTTATAAACTCCATAATACAGTGAAAAATTTTTGCTCTAAACAGGCAAAATGTTTAAAGAGATTTCAAGATGAGTAAAAATCTATTTCAGTTCACCCACATATCTACTATCCTCAGTGCTTTTCATTCCCTTGTGCAGATCCAGGTTTCCGTCCAGTTTCATTTTCGTTCATCCTGAGGAACTTCCTTTAACATTTCTTACAGGATTGCTGCAATGAATTGGCTCGGCTTTGATCTGAAAGGTATTTCTCCTGCTCTCACTCTGAAGGATATTTTTCTGAGTATAAAATCCTAGGTTGACAGTGTTCCTTTCCAGTGCTTGCAGCTGTCACCGTCTTCTTGCTTGTGTCTCCATGACAGGAGGTCTGCTCCTTTGCCTTTGTTATTCTCTTTATCATTGGTTTCCAGCAATGTGGTTAAGCTGTGCCTTGGTGTAGTTTTTTTTTGCTTATTGTTTTCTTATGTTTACTCTGCTGTGAGATCAATGAGCCTCTTGGATCAGTGAGTTTATAGGTTTCGTGACATTTAAAAATTTTTGACCAGTTCTTCAAATATTTTTTCTGTGCTCCCTTTCTTTCTGGAGGGATTCCATTTACACATATGTTAGATCACTTGATGTTATCCTATGGGTCACTGATGTTATGTTCATTTTTTTTTAGTCATTTTTCTCCCTGCTTTATTTTGGATAATTTCTATTGCTATGTCTTCAAATTTGCTGACTTTCTGATGTGTCTGTTTGGCTGTTAATCTCAATTATATTTTTCCATTTTTAGGAGTTCCATTGTGTCATTTTTATATCTTCCAGTTTTATCCTCAACATGTTCATATTTTCTTAAACATTCCTAAGCATGTGCAGTATATTTGTAAGAGTAGTTTTAATATTCTTGTATGTTATTTTATCATCTCTGTCATTTCTGAGTCATTTTCTACTGATCAGTTTTTCTCCTGGTTATTGGTCATTTTTTCTGCTTTTTTGGTTGCCTGGGATTTTAATGGCTTGTTTATTAGTTTCCAGACATTGTGGATTTTACTTCATTGGGTGATTGTTTTCTTTTCTTTTTGTGTTCTTTAAATGGTGTTGGACTTTATTCTATCATGCAGTTTAGTCACTTGTGATCAGTTTGATCCTTCCAAGGCTTGTTTTTAAACTCTCTTAGGAGCTCAGTTGGTAAAGAATCAGCCTGCAATGAAGGAGACCCTGGTTCAGTTCCTGGGTTGGGAAGATCTGCTGGTGAAGGGCTAGGTACCCACTCCAGTATTGTTGCACTTCCCTTGTGGCTCAGCTGGTAAAGAATCCATCTGCATTGCAGGAGACCTGGGTTCGATCCCTGGACTGGGTAGATCCCCTGGAGAAGGGAAAAGCTACCCACTCTGGTACACAAAGAGTCGAACACGACTGAGCGACTTTCCCTTGTACTTGTCCTTCACTTAGGATGAGTCCAGAGCTCACCACTTTCTGAGGACCCTATCTGACACCTTGTGCATTTATTAAATGTTCTGTTCACTCTGACTCGTGGGAACACAAACACTATCCATCCTCATTCAGCTGGAAATTGTTTGGCCTGATTTTTTGTGATGATTCTTTCCCTAGCCTCATGGAGTTTGAGTCCCTGCATGTGCAAGTCAGTATTTAGCCAAAGATTTAAGAGGATCCTTTTCATTTTTCTAGAGCTCTTTCTGCTCTGAAAACTCTAGCTGCCTCAATCTCCTTAGACTCTTGAGAGACTGGCTTCTGTTTGGGTTCCCATTCTCTGGACTGCAGCCTAAGTATTGAGTTCAGGAAGTAAGGTGGGGGAATTACAGCCCTAACCCCATCCCTGTTTGGTTCCTTTCTCTCAGAGAATCCTGTACTGCCTGTTGCCCAATGTCTGGAATTATTTGATTCATATATTTTATATGATTTTCTAGTTGTTTAAGATAGGAAGGTAAATCGAGTCACTGTCACTCTATTATGGCTGAAAGCACAAGTGGCAGTATGTACCTACATTATGCTTGTTTTAAAGATAAGGACTTATGGTTACCAAAGGAGAAAGGTAGAGAAGAGGGATCAATTAGGAGTTTGGGATTAACATATACACACTACTATTTATAAAATAGATAACCAAAAGGACCTTTTGTATAGCACAGGGAACTCTACTCAATATTCTGTAATAACCTAGAGGGGGAAAGAATCTGAAAAAGAAGGGATATTATAAATGTATAACTAATCACTTTTGCTGTATACCTGAAACTAACACAACATTGTATATACTCCAATATAAAATAAAATTAAACTAAAAAAAAAAAGATAAGGAATCTGAGACACAGAGAAATTTACAACTTTCCCAAGATAACATTATGCTTCAGTTCAGTTCAGTTCAGTCGCTCAATCGTGTCCGACTCTTTGCAACCCCATGAATCACAGCACGCCAGGCCTCCCTGTACATCACCAACTCCCGGAGTTCACTCAAACTCATGTCCATCGAGCTGGTGATACCATCCAGCCATCTCATTCTCTCGTCCCCGTCTCCTCCCGCCCCCAATCCAGAGTCCAGGTTAGAAAAGACCATGATGCTGGGAAAGATTGAAGGCAAAAGGAGAAGAGGGCAAGAAGGGAATGAGATTGTTAGGTAGCATCATGGACTCAATGGACATGAATTTGAGCAGACTTCTGGAGACAGTGGAAGACAGAGGAGCCTGGTATGCTGCAGTTCATAGGGTTGCAAAGAGTTGGACACAACTTAGTGACTGAATAACAACAGCAGCCTCCTCTAAACTATCAGCTCCTTGGGGGTCAAGTACTTTGCCTGTCTTGTTCACTGCTGTGTACTAGGCACCTATCACAGCACCTGATACGCAGAGTTTGTACTCAGTGGATGTTGTTAAATAAGATTAATAACTGATTGAGCAGTCTGGGACGGAATGAAGTACTCCCCAGGAGGGAGCGAGGTTAGTTTCTCTTATACAGGCGGTGTTTACATAATACCACCTGAATGGCCCAAGATGATTATCATGTCCTGGGATCTCCAAGCCCCAGTAAATACTTCTTCACCTACCTTTGCATGCACCTTGCATATACTCCTGTGTATAAGCAGCAGCTGTTGTTCAGATCTGCTGTCTGGCTCCTGAATTGAAACATATCATTTTAATCATGCACTTTCAAGCCAGGAAGCCAATCTGCATTTTAAAACATCCAATTCCTTTCTCCAGCGGTGTCCATGCGAAAGATTTGACATCTTTTTTGCTTTTGTCCAGTGTGTAAATCCTGGATGAGTAAGACCCCATCTTGATCTGAGTTAGGCCACATAAACAGAAAAAAAGATCGTCTGGTGTACCACACCTTCCTCCAAATACCCTACGTTTTTGGGGGAAAGTGGAGCCAGAGAATTCAGAGAGCCAGAATTCTCTCTCAGTGGTCCCCTTATCCAGAACTTTCAGATGATGACAGAGCAATCGACTGAAAATTATATGCCATTTCCACATCTGCATAATTTTGCATTTTTATTTTATGGCCAGATAAACTCATTTGGATTCTCTCTCTCCCTCCCTTTCCCTCCTACTTTTGCTTTTGTTGTTTTATAAAGGTCCGGCTCAGCCTGGAAAGATGATCAGTTCTTCTGGTCTTTGTTTCTGCAGGGAAAATGGGTTCTTCTCAGAAGACCTCCTGGCTGGTCCTGACCCAGCCTCCTAGAATTCATTCCTTTGCTTCGTAACTTCAGCACTGTGACCTCAGTGATGTTCTGGTCAGCTGAGGTCTGTGCCCAGCTGGGGCTCACGAAGGATGTGGATGGGGTGGGAGACTGCTTGTCAGGAAGTTTTCAAGTGGACAGGTTGTCAGGCTGCCCTGCAGATGAGTGTCTCCCCAGGGACCAAGCGGCTGTCACTGTGGGTAATTGGATTCCTGTTCCCCGACAGGACAGACTCCAGTGACCTTTAGGATTAATTGCTCCAGTCGACCTCAGCTGCCTTCTCTGGCTGGCTGTCTTCCCCAGTCTTGATCACAAAGCCCCAGAGGCTCAGAGTTGGGCACTGGGCATTAGGACAGGAGTATGAGCCGGAGACTTCTTGATCTGAGCCTTGAGAAATGTCCCACAAGCCCTGCCAGAGGCATCCGGGGAGGATGCTGTGCTTCACTCTTAAAGCAAGGTTTGTTCCTCATCATAGACCTTCCCAAGGTGGGATCCCTGGGTAGAGAAGATCCCCTGGAGTAGGAAATGGCAACTCACTCCAGTAGTCCTGCCTGGGAAATTCCATGGACAGAGGAGCCTGGCAGGCTACAGTTCATGGGGTCGCAAAGAACTGGACATGACTGAGCACACATGCCTTCTTTCAGTTCATGGTGTGGAGTCAACAATCATTCTCAGGGGAATGCCACGCTGTCAACCTCCTTTCTTCCCAGGAGAAAATGATTCTTAGGGAGGGTTTGGGAACTTTTTGTGGTGAAAGTCTGTGCCTGTGACTCGTGGGTCACTGAAAATTCATCCTGCTGTGCTTTTGTCAGAAGCTAGAACCTAAGATGGAGAGACAGCAGACGCTGCAGTGGCCACATCCTTGATGGCACTGAGCATCTGTGAGTACTTGTAATAATACTGATTGAGTACTTAGCCCTGCATAACTTCATTTAATCCTCACAGCAACCCTGTGAGGGATGTGATGTTTTGATCCCCATCTCCTAAAGGGGAAAACTGGGCTGAGGGATGTTAACAGCAGAGGCTGCACAGCTGCTCACTGGCAAATCCTTCCAGGCAGTTGTCTGTTAGCAGAGCCAGCGCTTCACCTACTCTCATCTTTGAAGGTCTTGACAATACAAATTTTCCTTTTCTTTCTGGGGTTGGGGGTGGTTGGTGGCAGTGACCATGGTGTCACTAAGGTTCTGTAGTCTTCCATGCATCTGGGTACAGAAAAGAATTTGCTCCCATGTAGTTTTCCTACAAATCACCTGACAGTTACATTGAAGAGCCTTTTGCTTTTCCTGGTACTGTTTGTTAGTTCTATCTTCTTTGTCCTGCTGATCAATAATCCATCAAATGGCAAATACACATTACATGGACTCAACATGCCATAGTCAATAGGATGGGGGCCCAGCACTGTGTCCCTTTAACAGGCTCCTCCCTCAGGCTCCTACAGTTGGCGATGACAGTGTGCCATTATGAGACTTTCCTGGAAAGCCTGATTGGCCAGTCACTTGTTTCCTCTGCCACCTCCCCATCCCCCAAATGGCAATGGATGTTGCCATGACAACATAATGGGAAGCAATCACACCTATTGTGGGACAGGAAAGTTGACTTGCATGAAAGAGTATTTGTGGTGCCGGAGAGAGGACCTGTTTGTGCCCATGAAGAAAGGAAGTTAATTCAGGATTGAGGAGCCCGCCTTTTGAATGTTCAATCCCCTGACTGATGCCTGTGGAAACTTTATTACTTGCCAGGTCACATTATTTGCCTACTGACAGAGTCTTACCAAAAAAATGAGTAGGACGAGTGCTTTAGGTTTATTTTGAACCAAAACTTTGCCTCAAGGAAACTCCTTGTTGCTCCAGTTTTTAATTCCTTTCTTGTCTTCCCTCCTTCTTCTTTTCTTTGCTCACAAAAGCACAACCTGTGATAAGCTGGGAAAGCAATGGATGGTATTTCTATAACATAGGAGAAGAGTTTTGATTTCTTTATTTTTGAGACCAAAAAAAAAGTGTTGAGTTAGGTCAAAGGCTCAAACAAAACCATTGTTAAATCAGAGAGTCACTGGAACTCAGGTGTGAGCTGAAGTTGGGTGGGTATGAGCTGAAGTTGGGTGGGTGCCAGGAGCCAGGGAAGGAAGTAGGAAAGAGTAAGTTGGCAAGGGGATACTGGGGACCAGGGGAGCTGGGCTCAGAACCAGGAGACCTAACTTTGCATTTCAGTTCTGCTGGGGCTGTGAGTGTGTTAAGAGTAAGTGTTCTAGAGTCTGACTCCTGGATTCCATCCCTGGCTCTTACACCAGCTTACCAGTATAAACTTGGGCAAGTTAACCTGATATTTATTTGCATCAGTCTGGGCTGAAAGAGGATTAGATGAGCTAACTACAGATATGCCAATGAGTGTTTGTTGTTATTTATACTCTTCGGTTTGAACAAGTTATCTTACCTCTCTGAGCCTTGATTTACTCATTAGTAACATGGGAATTATATTTGCCTCACAGGCAAATATTTTTGAGGATTAAATAAATTATTATGTCAGAGAGCATCCATCCACTGATTTCTGTGCATGCAATAGGTGCTAAATAAATGTCAGCCAAACCTTGATCTCTTATGCTGAAGGAAGAAGGGAGTAGAGGAAACCTAAAACTCCAGCCATCCATTCTTCTGTCCCGTCTCACACAAACATACACCTTTAAAATGCCTCTGACAGGCAAGTCTTCATTCTCCCCTCCTGAATCATCAGGCATTTGCTGAGTGCTGAACTGGGCTGGGTGCTGTGGCGAGCTTAAAAATGCAGAGAGAGTTTCCTGCCTTAAGGTGCTTTCAGGGCAGCCTAGGGAAAAGGAACAGTGTAGGTAAGACAATGTCATGTTCCCTGTGCACTGTGGCGTCCCCTGTACTGTGAACAGTGCACAGTCCATGGCAGATAGTCTACGTGTGGAATAAACGAATGAGTGAATTTCAAGTAGAATGACAATGAAATACTAAGACAGGCAGTGTGTGCTGGAGGCATTATGGAGGGGCAGAATCCAGTGAGTGCTAGAATGGTTACAGAGGTAGGTAGGGGAACTGGGATGGAAGCAGGGCGGACAGAACACCTACACACCTGCTTGTCTTCATCAGATCTCTGTGTCTGAGCACCAGGTCCCTAGAGGCCGGGGATCTGTGCTCCCCCACCTTCGGTCCGCTGGCCCACCCTGAACCCAGTTAGGCGTCCTTACCCTTGCCAGGCCCACAGCATGTGTGTGCAGGAGAGGAATACCAAGGACGTATGTCGGTTATCTATTGCTGCCATCAAGGACCCCAACACTTAGCTTCTTAAAACAATAAACATTTATTATCTCACATTCTCTGTGGGTCGGGGATGCAGACACAGCTTAGTTGAGTGCCTCTGGCCGCAGGACTCATGGGGTGACAGTCAACCAGAGCTTGCAGGCATCTGAAATCTGAGTCAGGCAGTTATTGACCCATCTCAGTCCCTTACCATGTGTCCTGCCTCTGGACATGGCAACTGGTTCCCCCAAGACAAATGATCTAAGAGAGAGAGAGAAAACCCAAGATGGATAGCATAATCTGTTTATAACCTTGGAAGTGAGATCTTGTCACTTCTGTTATGTTCTCTTAGTTAGAAGCGGGTCTCATCAAGTCTAACCCATCACAAAGGAGTTACACAAAGTGTGAATAAAAGGAGGCAGGGGCCACGGGGGGTTGTCTTAGAGGCTGCCAAACAGAGGATGTGGGATGGCTTTTTTCCAAGCCCAACAACCAGAAAGGAGAATCCCAGCATGCTGGACCAAAGGGCCTTTTCACATGTGTTTTGTTTGTTATTTCGCACACACATAAAGGAAATGCCATCTTCTAGGTCTTCTAGGTCTGAGAACAACATCTGGAACTTCCTGAGCACACCCCAGTGACAAGTTTCTTCCCTTGTAGAGAAAGATTCAGTTCATCAGTCTTTACTGACCACTGTGAAGCGTGGTGGGTACCATGACAGATGGCTGAGTACAAGGGAACAGGAGCCAGCATGGGGGGGGATGGGGAGGGGAGAGCAGAGAGGGAACAAGTTGAGGATGTCAACCCATAGATGAACCTAAATTGCCCTGAAGGACAGGGAGATGTTAGCCAGGAGTTGGGAGTGAACATTTCAGGTGGTAGGTCAGTGGCTTTCCTGGTGGCTCAGGCAGTAAAGAATCTGTCTCCTGCAATGCAGGAGACCCAGGTTTGATCCCTGGGTTGGGAAGATACCCCGGAGAAGGGAATGGCAACCAACTCCAGTATTCTTGTCTGGAGAATTCCATGGACAGAGGAACCTGGTGGGCTATAACTCATGGGGTTGCAAAGAGTTGGGCATGACTGAGCCACTAACACACACAGGTCAGAGGAAACAGAATTTCAGAGGGAAGAAAAGCATCATGGTTTGAGGTTGACAAGCTCTGGGGTTATTGGGGAGAAAGGCAGGACTGGGAGCTTTAGAAGTGGGTGCCTGGCAGTTAAGTAGGCAGCTGATTCTCTAGTTCCCTTTGGATCCATCTTGATGGCCTTGGTCAGACTGGATGAAGGAGCTGGATGCCCTGAGCGCAGGTAGATCTGGAATAAGGAAGGAATGAATGGTCAGCAGGATCTCATATGCCCCAACCCCAGCAGCTCGGATGAGGGACTGTTTCTGAGTCCAGGGCAGGGCCGAGAAGCAAGGTGCAGGGAACAGCATCCTGAGAGAGAACCAGGTCAAGGCTGGGGCAACATTCACAAACCAAATCACGAGCTTGGTTTGATAAGACTGGAAAAGGTGGATGTTTGTTGGGGTTACAGTGATATGCCCAGTGTCACAAGCCACCAGTAAATGACCAACTGCCAAATAAGGGATGCTGATACTTAAGTCAGGTAAGGTCAGAGAGGCTGCGGCTCTCCCTTCCAGAGTGGTCTGGACAGGGTGGTACTGCCTGTGGGCCTTATTGCATGATGGGGTGCCTGCTGCGTGTGTGCCGTGTCCTGAGCAGTACCGGCATTCAGGTGTGCTCACCACCACAGGTGCCGGGTCAGAGGAACTGATAGGGTGGGCTCCAGACCCCATATGCACTTCAGGGCAGGGACTTCCATGTCTTGTCACCACCTGCTCATCTGGCTTGACAGTTCTCTCTTAAACTAATGAGTCTAGGAAAGGAAAAGTAGCATCCTCCCCAGGCATGGCCACTTGAGTATGGGACTCCCATGGCTGCTACGGGGCTCTCAGCCCTGAGAACACAGAACTTGGAGTGGAGAGAAACCTGGGTTTCTTCTCCTGGTTCTCTGGGCTTCCCAGGTGGCGCTAATGGTAAAGAACCCACCTGCCAACGTTGGAGACATAAGAGACGCAGGTTCGATCCCTGGGTTGGGAAGATCCGCTGGAGATGCGAATGGCAATCCACTCCAGTATTCTTGCCTGGAGAATCCCATGGACAGAGGAGCCTGGCGGGCTACAGTCCATGCAGTTGCAAAGAGTCGGACACGACTGAAGCGATGTAGCACAGTATGCACAGTAACAACTGCAGACAACTCACGACGGAGCTTCGGGGTCCTTATCTGTAAAACCAGGGGGCCTCAAAAAGTGCTCCTCCACTCTGGCTGTTTATGAGCGTTGGCCTGGGAGCTTTCTGAAGTGGGTGACACACCAGCCTCCCTGTGACGGATTCAGCTTTAAGGGCCTGGGCCGAGGACAGGGCATCTCTGTTCCTTTCAGTGGACCTGGAATCTGACTTGAGGCCGGGGCTCAAGGAAACTGCCAGTTTCCTGTGTGACTCCCAGAGGGCTGCGCAGCACAGTCACCTGGGGACCAGCACACACCCTCTCTGCCTCCTGAGGCAGGATCTCCAGGTCAAGGTGAGGCCCAGGGGTCTGCATTTAACAATCACCGCAGGCATCTCCGATGTTTCAGGTGCACAGAAGTCTGGGAACACAGGGTGTCCTTACCCAGTCCTGGAACAAGAAAACTTGAGTGTGTACATTCTGCCATTGCTAGGAGTCCTTGTGAAAGGCGCTGGTTCCCTCTGTCCTCACATCAAATAGAATTACAGCAATTCACCACCGGCTTGTGATGATCAACAGGGATCGAGTGATACTGCTGTTTTTGTGATTTTCCTGCTGCCTGAGTGTTCTGGGTACAGGTTTCTACATCGGTGTATCCTGCTCCCTGTCTCTTCGGGTAAAGCCCCCAGCCCCCTGCCCCACGTGGCCACAGATGCTTAATCAAAGGACGAGGATGGGGAGAATGAAGGCCCCGGGCCGCTCTGGAGTGTGCCTGCTTCAGAAATACCCTGAAAGAACAAGACCACGCAGTTTCTAAATCAGTCATTGGGGCTAGTTTAGCATGAAAGGCTCTGATGAGCCGGGACTGATTCATCCAGTCTCGGTGTTCTGGGGAGGCACACGGCAGAGGTCCCTGAGAATGCCGTGAACTTCCGGCATGAATAACGCTGCCCACCTCCCCTCTGTCGCCAACAGGGCAGCCCTCTCTGCAGGTGGCCCGGACACACTGCTGCCGGCCGAAACAGCCAAGGCAGAGGGACAAGGCCACTAGGGTGGGCTGAGTGTGTGTCCCAAGTCTGCCCCCGACAGCCAAGCCCCCATCCCTTCCCCCTATGTTGCGTGAGGTCACCATGGTGACTTCCTGTCTCCGGTATGTCAGGGCTCTATCAGAACCAGTTGGCGGCAGGTGCAGATAAAGGTCTGTAAGCAGGGGCAGCTGTCAGATGACCTGTGGCCACCAAGCACAGCATCGATTCTCGCCTGTGCAGGGCCCACAGAGGAGGAGGGAGGCTGGGGGGGAGGAGGGAGCCCTTTCTATATTTAGCTCCCACTCTGGTACATCCCGGTGGACAGCTTTGAAAGAGGCTGACTTCCAGCCCAGCATGGGAAGGTTTAACATTCCTCAGTTAGGCACACTCTATGTGGGGTTGTGTTTTGAGAGGGTTTTTTAGAAAATAGATAAAAAGGAAAGCAAGAGGGAAGAGAACAACAAAGCTAAGTTGATTTAGAGCAACAGGGGAAACTGGCCCTAAACATCTCCTCCATCCAGCGATCTATACGCTCATCCCTGGACCTACTGGATATTGGAGGGGGTTGGCCAGGGCAGGCATTGGAACAAGAGCATCGAACAAAGGGATTCTCTGGATTGCTGAGCAGTTTGGCCCCTGAGGTGCTGCCCAGAGCAAAAGCACAACACCTGAATATTTGGCCAGGACCCTAGATCATGCTTCCATGTGGCTCTGGGGGTAAAGAAGCTGCCTGCCAATGCAGGAGATGCAGGTTTGATCTGTGGGTCGGGAAGATCCTCTGGAGTAAGAAATGGCAACCCACTCCAGTATTCTTGCCTGGAGAATCCCTTGGACAGAGGAGCCTGGAAGGCTACAGTCCATGGGGTTGCACAAAGTCAGAGTCAGACACGACTGAGCTAGATCATGGCCCTTTGGAGGGGCTTTTGTTTGGGAGGGGGTATAGGAGGAAATTGGGTCACTGGAAATTCCAGCTCATGGCCTGGTGGCCTGGGGGTTTGCTCTAAGCTCCCCCTCTCTCCTCCAGAGCTCTCCAAGACCCATGAAAGGGATGCAGCACAGTAGGGGAGCCAGAGCGCTGACAAATTGTTTATTTGCCTGAACTCACCAGGTAATTGCATGTCCCTCGCTTTGCTTTGCTTCGGCTGCTCAGGCTGTGGCCCATTCAGCGGCCTGAAGTAAGCTCCCTCCGCCTGGGGCCTTGTAGGGAGATGAGCACAGGAGAGACTGAGGCTCTGATCCCTTGAGGTTCCTGAGCTCCCAGGAACACAGCAGTGAAAAGGACAGGCCTGGAGATCAGATGCTGGTGCAGATGAGTGTCATGTGAACTAGTTCAGGGCCTGTGGGAGGATCAGTCAGGGGGCCTGGGGAACTGGGACTGCAGCAGGAAACCCACCTGGTTCGGACCTTGCCCCTTCCCTTCCCCAGCCAGGCTTGTGTGGGGAGTATCTAGCCGACCTGGCATCTTCAGGGACGTTAGTGATGCCAGGTGAGGTGTTCCACGCCAAACTTGTTGTTGTTGCTCTCCAGTCTCTCCGTCGTGTCCAAGTCTTTATGACCCCATGGACTGCATCACGCCAGGCCTTTCTGTCCCTCACCGTCTCCCAGAGTTCGCCCAAGTTCATGTACTAGTCATCATTGTTCAAGTTCTGCTTGAATATGGTATCAACTACAAATGACCCTGTTGCTTAACGATCAACTTAAAAGACGTATCAGAAATCAATGGCTTCTCCCCTGGAGGCTTCACTCTGTCACTCTGAGCCTTGGAGAGAAGGGCCTTCAGAAGCCTGCCAGGGATGTACTGAATGCATGCCGTCTCCAGGCAGTTGGGCTTTAAGTGAACTGGGATGTATGGAACATCTTCCTTACCCTCTACATTCACAAATGTAGCCCTGGTCTGATGGTCACCAGACACTCAGAGACAGTGAACAAGTCTGAGTGTATGTCACAGCCTGAAGCCAAAGAGAAAGGGTCCTACCTCCCTCTGCAGACAGCCCTGCCCAGCCCCAAGGCATATCGCGTACAGGAATTCCTTCTGACCTTCAGGGATCTGTTTCCAAGCTTCTGCAGTCTGTACTTAAGTATGTCTAGCTCGCCAGGCTCCTCTGTCCATGGGGATTCTCCAGGCAAGAATACTGGAGTCAGGGGCGAATTCATGTCAATGTATGGCAAAACCAACCAATATAATATTGTAAAATAATTTGCCTCCAATAAAAAATAAATTAATTACCAAAAAAAAAAAAAGAATACTGGAGTCAGTTGCCATACCCTCCTGCGGGGGATCTTTCCAACCCAGGGATCAAACCCCGGTCTCCTGCATTGCTGGCAGGTTCTTTACAGTCTGAGACACCAGAGAAACCCAATATATGTGTATAAGCATTTAAACATATATGTGACTATGTTTATTATGAATCCATATTTCCGTGTATAGGCAATTATGTATCTTTAACAAATTCATTGAACACCATTGGGGAAGCACTATGTATGCTACTGTCTAAAGTGCATTGAAAATGGACCGGGACATATGTGAAGCTTATGTGAAGATAATTATGTTATTTGCTGAGCACTAGTAGAGTCCACTGCATCACTTCATGGGAAATAGATGGGAAAGCAGTGGAAACAGTGTCAGACTTCATTTTTTTGGGCTCCAAAATCACTGCGGACGCTGATTGCAGCCATGAAATTAAAAGACACTTACTCCTTGGAAGGAAAGTTATGACCAACCTAGATAGTATATTAAAAAGCAGAGACATTACTTTGTCAACAAAGGTCCGTCTAGTCAAGGCTATGGTTTTTCCAGTGGTCATGTATGGATGTGAGAGTTGGACTGTGAAGAAATCTGATCGCCGAAGAATTGATGCTTTTGAACTGTGGTGTTGGAGAAGACTCTTGAGAGTCTCTTGGACTGCAAGGAGATCCAACCAGTCCATTCTAAAGGAGATCAGTCCTGGTGTGGTGTTGGAGAAGACTCTTGAGAGTCTCTTGGACTGCAAGGAGATCCAACCAGTCCATTCTAAAGGAGATCAGTCCTGGGTGTTCATTGGAAGGACTGATGCTTAAGCTGAAATTCCAATACTTTGGCCACCTCATGCGACGAGTTGACTCGCTGGGAAGGATTGGGGGCAGGAGGAGACGGGGACAACAGAGAATGAGATGGCTGGATGGCATCACTGACTCTATGGACATGAGTTTGAGTGAACTCCGGGTATTGGTGATGGACAGGGAGGCCTGGCGTGCTGTGATTCATGGGGTTGCACAGAGTTGGGCACGACTGAGCGACTGAACTGAGTAGAGTCCAGGCGGAGAAGACAATGGCACCCAACTCCAGAACTCTTGCCTGGAAAATCCCATGGATGGAGGAGCCTGGTAGGCTGCAGTCCATGGGGTTGCTAAGAGTCGGACATGACTGAGCAACTTCCCTTTCACTTTTCACTTTCATGCATTAGAGAAGGAAATGGCAACCCATTCCAATATTCTTGCCTGGATTATCCCAGGGACAGGGAGCCTGGTGGGCTGCCATCTACAGGGTCGCACAGAGTCGGACACGACTGAAGCAACTTAGCAGCAGCAGCAGAGTCCAGGCAGTGTATTAGGTGCTTGACACCAGTGCTTTTCATTTATGCCTCACGACAGCCTTAAAGTGTTAAACCCCTTTTATAGATGAGAAAAGTAAGCGTCAGAGAGGTTAAACTCCCCCAGGGGCATAACACAGGAAAGCAGCTGGCAAACCTTAGGCTCGAATCCAGAGGATCTCCGGCCCCTGGGCTCTGAACCACTAGCCATGAATCACACATGGTCCTGCCTTCGGAAGCCTTATGCCGGTGCTCAGTGAGCACAAACTGGCACATCCACAAACTGCTGTAATGACAGAGGGGGAGGAGGCGGGGAGGAGTGCTGTCAGCTTCTGTCTGAACAGGAGTGCAATGCTCAGTCCAGGGTCCTGCCTAGGGTCTGTGAATTTTAGCCACACTTCACTGTCTGCTGTCTGTACTCAATCTTTGTCCTGTGGTGACTTTTCTCCCACCAAATTGTCCTCAATTGCTGCAGGGCCCCTTCGAAGCGCAGGGCAGTTGCTATTGGAAACAGGTGTTTTCTTAAGCCACTCACTCCTCATCTGCTCTTTTTTCCAACCCTTTATTCCCTGCACCCTAGATTCATTGACTTCCAGTGCAAGGTGCACGCATATTAGAGACCCAGAGTCCCGGATCCGCTCTGGGACCATCCTCCCCCTCACCGCTAGTATGCACCCTGCGCCTGATTCGGGTGCACTGGCCGGACACTGGGAGCAGGGACCCACCACTCCTCAATACCTGCTGCACCTGACAGGTGCCACTGGACATCTTAGGCTCCTGAGTAGGGCCAGGTGGGGGCTCTGGGAGATTCTGAATCCTCAAGCATCTTGTGGCTTCCCTTGTGGCTTCATCTGGAGCTTCCCTTGTGGTT
Source organism: Moschus berezovskii (assembly GCF_049115385.1). Classification (NCBI taxonomy): domain Eukaryota; kingdom Metazoa; phylum Chordata; class Mammalia; order Artiodactyla; family Moschidae; genus Moschus; species Moschus berezovskii. The sequence goes on along the minus strand of NC_142463.1, from coordinate 91,372,319 downwards.
CAGATGGTAAAGAGCCTTCAGGCAACATGGGAGACCTGGGTTCGATCCCTGGGCTAGGAAGATCCCCTGGAGAAGGAAATGGCAACCCACTCCAATACTCTTGCCTGAAAAATCCCATGGATGGAGGATCCTGGCAGGCTACAGTCCATGGGATCACAGAGAGTCCGACACAGCTAAGCGACTTCACTTTCACTTTCAAGTATCTTAGTGCTTTAGAAAGTCAAGCATTGGCTGAGGCATCGGGACACGTGGAATCTTACTCGGCTTTGTCACTGCCTAATGGAGTGCTTTGGGCTTCCTGGTTGGCTCAGCGGTCCACCTGCCAGTGCGGGAGACTTGGGTTTGATCCCTGGGTTGGGAAGATCGCCTGGAGGAGGAAATGACAACCCACTCCAGTATTCTTTCCTGGAGAATCCCATGGATAGAGGAGCCTGGAGGGCTACAGTCTATGAGGTTGCAAAGAGTCAGACACGACTTATTGACTAAACAACAACAATGGAGTGGTTTGGGGTCTTCAGTTTCTTTGGGGTTCCACCTTCATTTGGATGGTCTCTAAGTTCGCTAACAGTGCTGATACTCGGGGATCCTCATAGGGCACAGGACCCCCAGAACCTGAGGAGTAAGGGCCACAGTGGGAGATGCTGCTTTCTGAGTCCAAATGGGGTCCCTGAATGGAGAGCCTGGTTCTCCAGCCTCTGACCAAGGTGAGCTCAGGCTGGGGTTTGGGAGCCCCAGTCAGAAGGTTTGACCTGGGTCTGTATAAGCACATCTCCCAAGGAAGAGAAAGCATTGTTTCTAACCCGTTCCCCAGAAGTACTGGGAATGAGCATCCTCCTCCCCCATCCCACTCTCTGACACACATACACACACACACAGTTTCTGTGCTCTGGTTTAGCGTTTATTGTTCTGACCTATTTCTATGAGATCTCCTTCCCTAGTCTGCAAACTGCTCCTGTAATTCATCGTATTTATCTCAGGTTCCCCAGTGCCTAGCTAGGGGCCTGCCACTGCACAGCAGGTGAGCTATGAATATTTGTTGTAGAAATAAATGACAGTTTGGCACTGGCCTTCGAATGCAGTCTAGGTCTTTAGCTAAGGCAGGAAGACATTTATGCTAATAAGTGTGGATCGTGCCTCTCCAACT